>NW_027394848.1:0-13235 GCF_049309525.1 Garra rufa | reverse complement strand
TAGGGAACGTCTCGGTTACGTATTGTAACCGAGACGTTCTAAAGCCATTTCTAAAACTTTGGGATTCCAGCGAACCACAGTGAGAGCCATTATCCACAAATGGCGAAAACACGGAACAGTGGTAAACCTTCCCAGGAGTGGCCGGCCGACCAAAATTACCCCAAGAGCGCAGCGACGACTCATCCAAGAGGTCACAAAAGACCCCACAACAACATCTAAAGAACTGCAGGCCTCTCCTGCCTCAGTTAAGGTCAGTGTTCATGACTCCACCATAAGAAAGAGACTGGGCAAAAATGGCCTGCATGTTCCCAGTTCGAAAACCACTGCTGAGCAAAAAGAACATAAAGGCTCGTCTCAGTTTTGTCAGAACACATCTTGATGATCCCCAAGACTTTTGGGAAAATACCCTGAGGACTGACAAGAAAAAAGTTGAAGGTGTGTGTCCCATTACATCTGGCATAAAAGTAACACAGCATTTCAGAAAAAGAACATCATACCTACAGTAAAATATGGTGGTGGTACTGTGATGGTCTGGGGCTGTTTTGCTGCTTCTGGACTTGCTGTGATAAATAGAACCTAAATTCTGCTTTATAGCCTACCAAAAAATCCTGAAGGACAATGTCCGGCCATCTGTTTGTGACCTCAAGCTGAAGCTACTTGGGTTCTGCAGCAGGACAATGATCCAAAACACACCAGCAAATCCACCTCTGAATGGCTGAAGAAAAACAAAATGAAGACTTTGGAGGGGCCTAGTCAAAGTCCTGACCTGAATCCTATTGAGATGCTGTGGCATGACCTTACATTACACTGTGACAAACATGCAAAAAAAAAAATCAGGAAGGGGGCCAACACTTTTTCACACCACTGTATAAATAGTAAAAATATTTTAAATTTGTATTGTTTTTCTGTACTTTGAATCAAATAAGTGCAGGCTTGGTGAGCAGAAGAGACATCTTCAAAATAAAACATTAAAAACCTACTGTTCAGAAACTTTTGACTGGTAGTCTAAAAAAAGAAGAAACAAATAAATAACAAAACAAAAGTAAATGTACTGGTCATCTTTTAATTTCAATGCATTGCATGCTTTCTAATATCTAGTTTTAGTAAAATTCTACAGTAAATTCAAATCAATATATTTTATTATTACCCTAGATATACCATATGCTCATATTTGATATATAATTGATTAGCATTTCTATAGTCATAAACATTACAGACATCCACAGTACTACTTCTGTATGAATAGATTTTAATAAACATGGGAACTAACGAAATCACTCCAGTCACATTTTCGGTCAATTTTACAGCTCTTCATGACCCTGAATGTGCATTCGCAGACAGACAGCCCACTGGGGAATCAGCCTGTGCTGGTTAGAGCCCAGGATACAGGCCATATACACTCAAATACAAACCAGAGGAAGCCTGTTAGTAATGAGGAACTTGAATTCCTTGGGCATTGGCAAACTGATTCTGGACTGAAAAAAAATGAGGAAAGCAGAAAAAAACATGGCTTACTATCAGTTTTTTGGATCTATGTTGGATGTGGGAGTTGAGATCTGGGTATTGAGTCGATTAAAACTAGTGGAGTATCTGCAGATTTTCACTGTTAATTAAGGGATATCACACAAAATGAGGGGAAGCACCCTTTGGAGTCTCCCTGTCTTCATTAAGCATTGATTACAGTTTACAACAGTTATTCAGGTCAAAAATACAGTTAAGATTGCTGACCATTGGCTGCAATGGCAGATTCCATATGCACATGTGAATTATAATGTAAACTAAAGCTACTGTAAATAATATGGTAAATAAATTGTTTATTTACCACATGGGTTTCCAATCCTGCTCCTTGAGGCCGCTGTCCTCCAATCCTAATTAAACACAACTGAACCAGCTAATAATGGACTTTAGTTGAAACTTCCAGGCAAGTGCATTTTTGGCTGGTTGGAACCAAAATAAGCAGAATGTTTTGCTCTCCATGAGCAGGATTGGACCTCTTTGGTCTATTGTAAATTAAAAAAAAATGTGGAAAGGGGTTGACCATGACACTCAAGATAAACAAATGTTGGATGGACCATTTTAGACATTTCATAAATACTGTGTGACATTTTAGATTAAATACTTTTCATCCCACAGCAAACACATCATCCTAATTTTGTTTATTAAACTTGTGAAGTTCATTAAATCCAAACAAGAGTAAAGTTTGGGCTTCTCATGAGAATTCTGGATCAGACTAATATTTCTTCAGAGCACTTACCAAATTTATGCCAGCAAAGTGTAGGACTCATTTCACAAGCACAAGTTTACAGGTTTTTCTCACTTTTACAGACGGACAGCCTCCACATTCCTCGCTTCTCTAAAAGACAAAAAGAATAAACAGTACATTCTATTAATGCGTTACATAAAGAGGTTTCACAAGACTACATAAAACTAAGTAAACTTTGGCCAGATTTGCAAGACCTATTATATAAACTGACAGTACAACTTCATACAATATGGTCTAGTTTAATGGGTGAACAACAGTAATACAACAGTTAGGTCTGGGTCTCAAAGTTGATTTATCAAGGTGTGCTAAAAGTGATGATATTTATGCTGTCTTCAGGTGTACATGCATTCGTTTAAAAAATGATATGTTTTTATATCATTTTCATTTTATCACTTATGCATGGTGTCTATCTAAACATTTATCTACATAAACCAAGTCGTAAAAGGTCAGAGATATTATTTATGCCTATAACCTAATTCGTACATATAATTGATATACAGCATTACAAGCTAAAAAGATTTAAGGATTGTGTTACGTCGTGATGTAAGCTAATAGACCAATTTTCTAATCTCAGTTTGTTACCTATATAAAGGACACCTGTCCACAGAAGCAATCAATCAATTAGATTCCAAACTCTCCAGTATGGCAAAGACCAAAGAGCTGTGCAAGGATGTCAGGGACAAGATTGTAGACCTGCACAAGGTTGGAATGGGCTACAAGACCATCTCCAAGCAGCTTGATGAGAAGATGACAACAGTTGGTGCCATTATTCGCAAATGGAAAAAACACAAAATAACTGTCAATCTCTCTTGGTCTGGAGCTCCATACAAGACACTCCCACCTCGTGGAGTGTCAATGATCAGGAGAACAATGTGGAATCAGCCCAGAACTACACAGGAGAATCCTGTCAATAATCTCAAGGCAGCTGGGACCATAGTTACCAAGAAAACAATTGGTAACACACTACGCTGTGAAGGACTGAAATCTTGCAGTGCCCACAAGGTACATCTGCTCAAATGAGTGCATGTACAGGCCCATCTGAAGTTTGGCCATGAACATCTGAATGATTCAGTGGAGAACTGGGTGAAAGTATCGTGGTCAGATGAGACCAAAATTGAGCTTTTTGAAATCAACTCAACTCGCTGTGTTTTGAGGAGAAGGAACGCTACCTATGACTCCAAGAACACCATCCCCACCGTCAAACATGGAGGTGGAAACATTATGTTTTGGGGGTGTTTTTCTTCTAAGGGGACAGGAAAACTGCACCACATCAAAGGGACGATGGACAGGGTCATGTAGCATCAAATCTTGGGTGAGAACCTTCTTTCCTCAGCCAGGGCATTAAAAATGGGTCGTGGATGGGTATTCCAGCATGACAACGACCCAAAACGGACAGCCAAGGCAACAAAGGAATGGCTCAAGAAGAAGCACATTAAGGTCCTGGAGTGGCCTAACCAGTCTCCAGATCTTAAACCTATAGAAAATCTGTGGAGGGAGCTGAACGTTCGAGATGCCAAACGACAGCCTCGAAACTTTAATGACTTGGAGAGGATCTGCAAAGAGGAGTGGGACAAGCCTGGTGGCCAACTACAAGAAACGTCTGACCTCTCTGATTGTCAACAAGGGTTTTGCCACCAAGTGCTAAGTCATGTTTTGTGAAGTGGTCAAAAACTTATTTCACTCATTAAAATACAAATCAATTTATAACTTTTTTGAAATACGTTTTTCTGGATTTTTTTTTATTTTTTTATTATTGTTATTCTGTCTCTCACTTTTCAAATATATCTACTATTAAAATTATAGACTGATCATTGTTTGTCAGCGGGCAAACATTCACTTTGATTTATAAACAAATAGTTAAGACTAGTTTTTAAACAATTTAAATTGAACAAATACAAATAACTCCCTATTTGCTTTATTATAACATCATCTCCAGGGTTATTTTCCAAGACATGACAGATTATTTAAATAGGAAAGAATGGAATTGTGTGTCAATACGAAAAACCACTGGCATACAGTATGATGCACTCTAACTTGCTCTCCCCTGTGAGCTGTGCGTTAGTCTGCTGCGATGCATGAGCCATTGTGAGCATGGCAAACGTTATACCAAAACAAACAGCATTCAGGTTACAGGCCAATCGATCTCCAGTCATTAGCCATGTGCGTGTGGCGCCACTGGATGACCAGCAGAGCTTAGGGGTAACCCAACCTGCCCCTAATGAGACAGCACCCCAGCAAGCCACAGATAATTGATTCTGGTCAAAAAGGCTTTGTGTCACAGGAAACGGGACAAAATCTGGAGGCCAAGATGGACGCAAAGATTTAGAGCAAACTGATAAGAGCTCAGGACAGGACATAATCTATTATTCATCCCTCTGTGCTGACATTCCTGGAATATGTGGCGCAAAAAGTCTTTTTTTTTTTTTTTTTTTTCTCTAGCTAAAATTACTGGACAGAAAACATTTTATGCATTGTGAAGTTCGGTGAATCACTCTTCTCGGTAACAAAGGTAACACTTGAAATATTTTCCGTGTGACATACATCATTCATAAAGAAACTTGGCTCGTTCAGACTGAATATATTCCCATTAGCGCTCTACCATACCCATAACTCTCGACTTGTCTTTGCCTCACTATGTAGAGCGCACGGATACACTGTCTACTAATAAACCCCGAATGGCAATGAGGAGGCGCATAGAACAAACTGTCAGACCAAATTGGAAATCATAAAGTATTCTATAAATACAAGTTGTGTCTTGTCCTCACCTAGCCTAATTTATTCCATTTTCTACATGGAGTTAGTGAGTCCTCCTCCACATTAGGGCAGTTCATTTACAGTAGGAGTCTAGTGAGGACTGGTACATTACCATGGGGCAGAAGCCGGATCTCTAATAGACGGGAAGAGAACTGGAGGGCAGTTCCCGCTTGTGGAATACTGATGATTAAGTCTGTCCTGGGTCCTAAGAGGAGAGTAAGTGCTGAACAGCCAGCCCGAGTTGGAACACGCTTGTGCAAGCAGGCACTGCAGAAGACTCAATGAGATAATGATGTACCTGTCCTCCACTATAACTCTAATCATGTCTCACCTCCAGATCAGGCCTTTATAAGGTCACAACTAATTCGCTGCTAGGAATTAAATACCTTGTATTGTTTTAATGAAGGGTGCTTTTTTAAGATAAAAGAAGTGGAAGATAAAAGGAGGAAGGGAAGAAACAAGCTAGGCGGAGTACAATTATCTACCACGACTTTTTTCATGTAAGCTAACATGTCTAATTATATTGGGGTCAATGACAAAGAAGATTGTCCAAAATATACACATGCATTGTATCAATGTTGTTTTTATGGTTTTGAAAAAAAAAAACTTTTAAAAATTAAAATTTAAAAGCACAATATGTAATTTCCACTGCTAGATGGCACCTGTTCAAAACAAACAAAAGAATAAAAGTTTACTTTCAGAATAAACATTTCCTGATAATTTACTCACCCCCATGTCATCCAAGATGTCCGTGTCTTTCTTTCTTCAATCGCCAAAAAATTAAGTTTCCAGGATTTTTCTTCACATTGTGGACTTCTGTGGTGGCCAATGAGTTGAAGGTCCAAACTGCAGTTTTAATACAGCTTCAAAGGGTTCTACACAATCCCAGACAAGGAATAAAAGTCTTATCTAGTGAAACGATCAGCCACTTTTTTAAAACAATAAAAAAAATTTGTTTTAAAAATTACAAAAAAATTACTTTTTATCCACAAACACTCATCTTGCACCAGCCTGACCTCATGCATTACGTAGTCATGTTGGAAAGGTCACGCGTGAAGTAGGTGGAAGTACCGACTCAAGTGTTTACAAAGCGAACGTGCCAAATTCCCTTTACAAAAAAAGTTAAAACAACAATGTCAGACAATTTTGAAGCTTGAGGAGAAAATGAGATGGAGTTCTTTACTCTACCGTACCTTTCTGAACCAAAGTACACAGACAAAGAACTAACCGCACACGATCTATCCAACATGATTACGTTATGCCCGAAGACGCGCATGCACATCACAGAGCTAGAGCAACATAAGCATTTGTGGTTAAAAATTATATAAATTTAAATTTCTTTAAGGAAATGGCTGATCGTTTTGCTAGATAAGACCCTTATTCCTTGTCTGAGATTGTGTAGAGCCCTTTAAATCTGCATTGAAACTGCAGTTTGGACCGTCGAACCAATGGCTACCACAGAAGTCCACTATATGGTGAAAAATCCTGGAATGTTTTCCTCAAAACAGTTAATTTTTTTGCGAATGAAGAAAGACATAAACATCTTGACTTTGGGGTGACTAAATTATCAGGTCATTTTAATTCTGGCAGTGAACTTCTCATTTAAGTATGAAATCATGGGAATTGTCAATTGTCAGCTGATGCAATCCGATAGGACTCTAAACTAAAAAAATCATGTTCATGGATGAGGTAATATATTAAAGATTTATTAACATCACCGTAGTATGACGCAGGGTGGGGCTGAAAGCCATGGAAGTGAAACAAGGTAGCTGAAGCAATTGCTAATGAGAGACGAGAGCGACACACAGCTCGAAAGCAGTGGAGCGGATTTGATCCCCTATTGATTTTGTAAGTTTGCCCACTGACCAAGAAATGATCAGTCTATAATTTTAATGGTTGGTTTATTTGAACAGTGAGAGACAGAATAACAACTAAAAAAAAAGAAAAAAAAATGCATTTAAAAAAAGTTATAAATTGATTTGCATTTTAATGAGTGAAAAAATGAATCCCGGAATGTTTTTTTTTTTAAAAAAACATTAATTTCTTCAGTGCAGTTGTCCTTTAGCAGAAAAACACCCCCAAAGCATAATGTTTCCACCTCCATGTTTGACGGTGGGGATGGTGTTCTTACGGTCGTAGGCAGCAATCCTCCTCCTCCAAACACGACATTTGAGTTGATGCCAAAGACCTCGATTTTGGTCTCATCTGACCACAACACTTTCACCCAGTTCTCCTCTGATGTTCTGAGCAGGGGGACCTTGCGGGCACTGCAGGATTTCAGTCCTATGGTCCCGGCTGCCTTGAGATCATTGATAAGATCCTCCGGTGTAGTTCTGGGCTGATTCCTCACCATTCTCATGATCATTGAAACTCCACAAGGTGAGATCTTGCATGGAGCCCCAGACCGAGAGAGATTGGCAGTTATTTTGTGTTTTTTTTCCATTTGCGAATAATGGCACCATTGCAACTGTTGTCATCTTCTCATCAAGCTGCTTGGAGATGGTCTTGTAGCCCATTCCAACCTTGTGCAGGTCTACAATCTTGTCCCTGACATCCTTGCACAGCTCTTTGGTCTTGGCCATGGTGGAGAATTTGAAATCTGACTGACTGACTGCTTCTCTGGACAGGTGTCTTTTATACAGGAAACAAGCTGAGATTAGGAGCACTCACTTTAAGAGAGCACTCCTAATCTCAGCTTGTTACCTTTATAAAAGATACCTGATACTACTAATCTTGCTGATTGCTAGGGGATCAAATACTTATTTGAATTATTAAAATGCGAATCAGTTTATAACTTTTATGAAATGTGTTTTTCTGGATTTCTTTGTTGTTGTACTGTTGCCATTAAAATTAGATTCTTTGTTGGTGGGAAAATGTACAAAATCAACAGGGGATCAAATGTTTCCCTCACTGTACATTTTGAGCTCGGTTATATTGTTATAATGCTACTCTGTGGGTGGGCCACCTGTCTAATAAAACTATTAATTTGTCATTGGTGTTTCTATGATTTCTACAAAATAAACCCAAAAATCGAGGATGTATGACGCTATTGACAGGCAACACAATGACATGGTCTGTCAATTGCTTATTTCTCAGGATTTACACATTCTTGGAAACATTTAGGATAATGTAAGTACAAAAGTCAACCAAAGGCTGAAAAGACTGTTCTAGTGTTTTTGGATATTTTAATGACTAAAAATGTTATGTGGTGTAACCATAGAGTAAAAATATTTTACAACCTGCTATACCTTGTCATTTTTTTCCCTACAGTTTGAATAAACAACATAAACAGTGTACACAACATTATTTAAAAAATAATCATAATAAGTATATAATTTCTATATATTTATTTATATTTCTACGTTGTTTAACACAAATATCATTATGTTTTTTTTGGAGACACACCACATGACAACAACCTTAACAGACTTCTGTCTAAAATACAATGTTTTATGTTTTATTCTGTATGTTTATGTTTCTAAATGTCAGGGGGGGGGGGTTGTTTGTTTTTTTTTTTTGGAAAAATATTTTAACAGTAAGGTAGGTGTTACGGTTTGGTGCTGGAACGATGAGAGAGGCATGAATTACAAACAAACAGAGTCTTTTAATATAATCCAAGGAGCAGACTGATCAGGAACATGAAATCTTTCCACACACGCAACGTAAACACAAAGACTGACAGTAAACTAAACTCAAAGACAGACTTATAAATGGTTACTAATTACAAGGACAGCTGATACAGATGACTCAAACAAGGACTGAACCAAAGCAGACAGATTAGCGGGGGGAGACAATGGGATAAACCAAGACTACAAACAGACAGAACTATGACATTACGCCCCCCTCCGCATAGGCGCATCCTCGCACTGTAGAAAACAGAAACAAAACAAAACAGACTAGAGGGGCGGCTGGACGGAAAAACAGAGTTCATACTGGAGGAGGCTTCGGTGGGGGACGTAACCCCGGGAGGGGGACAAAAACAAGAGTCCAAGGGGCAGACAAGACAGTCCAAGGGGGTGTCGAAGGAGGGGGGAGCCAGGGGAAGAACAGGAGGGACCCGGAGCAGGAGAGGGTGAGACTGACCCAGACCGCAGCCATTATGACGGCCCACGGTGGAGCCGACGGAGGGAGGAGCCATGGTGGAGGAAGGGCTGACGACTCCAGGGGGCCACCGACAGAGGCGGAGCAGCTGGCAGAGGAGCCCGAGGCGGAGATGGAGAGCCGAACATCCTGGGTGACACCGAGGATCCAGAGGGCCAAGGCAGAGCCTGAGGCTCTGGCAGCCGATGCGGAGGCGGAGATCTGGAGGTCCGCGGTGGAGCCGGAGTGACAGAGGATGGAGGCTGTGCCGGAGGGAGGGAGGAGTCCGTGGGAGCCGGTGGGACGGCATGACGCGGCGCTGCCGGAGGAACAGAGTCCTGAGGTGACGGAGGGACGACGACTGGGCGGAGCCGGAGAGACGATGGAGCCCGGTGGAGCTGGTGGACTGACGGGCGACGGTGGAGATGAGGGCGCTGAGAGCCGTGGTGGAGCCGCAGGGTCGGAGGGCCGAGGTGGAGTTCTGGACTCTGAGGCTGGAGGCGGAGCTGAGGGATCCTCCAGCCATGACACTGATGGTAACTGGCAGACCAGCGGCGAGCCCACTGCACTGATGGTGGGCTGAGGGTGAGCAGAGGGGCTGACAGGGGACAGTGGTGGCCAGACGGACGGAGACATGAGCAGAAGAGGGGGGGTGGGTGGGAATTCCAGACTGACAGATGAATCGTGACAGGTAGATATTTCAGTATTAAAGTCTATTAAATCACCAGAGTTATCTTGTAGTACTTCAGAAAAAAAAATCGATTAAATCCCCAGAGTTGTTATCCATCTCACCCCCAGCGGTGTTGCAGTGGGCAGGGCTCTCCATTGCCCTCACTTGCTCCACGCTGAAATCCACCGTCGCGGATGTAGATGCCGGCTCACGCACCTGATCAGACGTAAAGAACGCTGGCTCTGTCGCTCGCGGCTCAGACTCTGCGTGTCGGGGTGATGTTTGGCTGGACTCTGGGTCATGAGTGGGGCTGACGTCCTCCTCGACGATGCCGACAGTCCAAGACGATCCACAGGACGCCAGCACCCACTCGATGTAGTCGGCGATGCTCTCTCAAGGACCCTCCCCAGACAGCCGCGCTTTGGTGGCGATGTTAAGTCCTGTACAGTAAAACGTGCACAGGCAGCTGTCCGGGTAGTGCGTGGATGCGATGAGTCGCATAAAGTCTCTGGTGTGGTCCTCGAGAGAGCGGTTCCCCCGCTTCAGGAGCAGGATGAGGACGGCAGGGTTATCCATGACAAAACGAAAATAAGCACTGAGAAAACACGGTTAAAAAAAAGCAGGGGAAACACGCCGGGAAACTGTATTGGTCGGTCTTTAACTGTTACGGGTTGGTGCTGGAAAGACGAGACGAGACACAAATTACAAACAAACAGTCTTTTAATATAATCCAAGGAGCAGACTGATCAGGAACATGAAATCTTTCCACACACGCAACGTAAACACAAAGCAAAGACCGACAGTAAACTAAACTCAAAGACAGACTTATAAATGGTTACTAATTACAAGGACAGGTGATACAGATGACTCAAACAAGGACTGAACCAAAGCAGACAGATTAGTGGGGGGAGACAATGGGATAAACCAAGACTACAAACTAGGGATGGTTCGATACGTGTATCGGTACCGTTCGGTTCTCGGACAAATTCCAAATGGAAGTGATCATCCCTATCACCTTTGTGGGAGGATTTAGGGCACGTGCAGGTCATAATGTAGTCGTTTGCAATGCACTTGGCGAAGGGAGCGATGTTATTTCCTCATTATCTTCAGCTGGGATGTTTACGTGACAACACAGCATGGTCTCTGTCAGCAGATGTCGCTGTCTTTTTATTGTTAGCATAACTAAGCGAATCTGCTTAGTGCTGACAGACGCAGGTGTGTTCGACTTGAAGCGGGGCAGCGCCACTTCAAGTTGAACACACCCGCGTCTGTCAGCACTAAGCAGATTCGCTTAGTCCCCCTACAAAGGTGATAGGGATGATCACTTCCATTTGGAATTCGTCCGAGAACCGAACGGTACCGATACACGTATCGAACCATCCCTACTACAAACAGACAGAACTATGACAGTAGGTCTTCTTCTCAGAGATTTTTGACTTTCTGCCCCTTTTAATTCAAACATTAAAAAAACATTCTCATCACTGAAGAGGTGTGTTCAACTCATTTTACTTTATAAATTGCATTTTAATGTACATTTTAATAAATGAATTGATCAGGCAAAAATGAGTATCACATCATTGACCCTTCCCCTTTTTACAACCGAAACATTAGGCAAACAAACATTAGGCCTAAGATATTGCACTTGTGGGAATGAATGTCTATTTGTAATGAATGTGAAAGCCAGTCAGAGTACAGAAGTAGGGTTACACTGCCCAATACGGTCTGAAATTACAGCCTTTCCACTGTGCAAATTAATGAAGTCGACAAACACTGGCCAAATGCATGCGACCAAGCTTTAACGAACATCTGTGATGGTACGGGGCTCTGAGGGGAATTCCTCATAAAGGGGCCATACGATTAAATTTATGTTTCTTCCTCCTATTACCAGACCTTTAAATAACAGAGTAAAATAAATAGCATCCATTAAACTGATCGCATTGTGCTAACTCAAATTGTGTTTATTATGCTAATGGTACATGAAATTAAGAAAAAGACCTTGATGTCAGGAGAGTTAATTAATGGACTTTCTGAGAAAGCGCAGAGATGTAATTCATTTCGGGGTAAGCGAGTCTCATTTGCAGTTGCATGGGTCCAAGCACTGCTGATTGCATGAGTTATTCTTGCAGATGTGCCACTCACAGCGAATTCCCTTCATTAGAAATGAACACCTCATTATATAAAGCAGCTAATTAAACATAATATAGCCCTGCAATGACTCATTAATACACAGCTCCTGTACGTAACCTCTATGACTTTAGCATTTCAATGCATCCCTATATTTAAGCAAACAATGTTGTTAAGAAACACTAATAGGGAGCTCTACACCTTTTTCTTAATCCATTTTATTGTTTTTTTAATCCACCTGCCATCTTTTTTTTACCAGGTGCACCTGTTATGGTTTCAGTTCACATTCAGTGAATTTGTGCAGCCTTGGTTGGTAATGCATTACACATCTGTTCTTCAAGGGAGTCATAATCAAATTCACTACAAATAATAGTTAGGATATTGTAATTATAATAATGTAGGACAAAACAAAAGAAATTGGAAAACTATCCAGGCCACTGTATTGAATCTCAATCACACACGTTCCAATTTTCCCCTTCCTTATACAAACACACACTTTATACCATCACTAAGCCCCATAATTCATTGCTAATTAGAAACGCTCCAGAATACACAAATGCTCTGAGAGAAGGGGGAAGTCATCAGTCGAGCACTCTAAGTGTAACACTTTATTCCAGTAGTGGTGTGTGTTCGTGGGCACAAGCATGTTAGAAAGACACACAGTTATTACAACACTAGTTGGCGACAACTGTCTTTATGAGTGAGTCATTGAATCATTCATTCAACCAATTATTTCAAAATCATGAATTCATTACAAATGATGTATTGCTTGTAGATGCTGTCCAGTTTATCATGTTTTGACTTCTGTTTTAATTGCATTAATTGACTTAATTGATTAAGGGGAGATTAATTCATATCAAATCAAGACACGTGGAGTAAACTAGGTCACAGAAAACACAGACAAGAGAGAAGATAGGAGATGGCAAAGGGAAGTCAGGAGTGTGATAAGATGGTTGGTGGGGCAGAGCAGGAGGAGACTGCTGGTTAACCACCAAAGCCCAGCCAGGGATCCAGAAGGCTGAGGCGAAGCTGCAGGCTCCAACGAATGAGGTGGAGGCAGGGATCAGGAAGACCATGGTAGAGCCAGAGCAACTGAGGATGAAAGGTGGACACAGAGGGAAGGAGAAGCCTAACAGTACCAGAGAGACAAAGTGACGAGGCGAAAAAGAAGGAGTGGAGTCTCTAAGCGGCAGATGGTCGACCGAGTTAGAGCCAGAGGAATGAGGGAACCTGGTGGAGACAAGGGGGCTAGGAGCCAAGGCAGAGTTTGATGTTTGAAGGACCAAGTTGGAGTCCAGGATCCTGTGGCTGGAGGCAGAGACATGGGTAACCTCTTACCAAGGC
>NW_027394847.1:0-13235 GCF_049309525.1 Garra rufa | reverse complement strand
TGCCTGCGCTCTCACGAAGCCTCAGACGTACAAAAATAAAACTAGAATAGCTTTATACAACTATACTACAATGCCATAAAACAAGGCAGAAGTTAAGCACCTGTTGGAGAATTACAATACCAGTCAGTTTTTTAATGTTTTTAAAGAAGTCTCTTCTGCGCACCAAGCCTGCATTTATTTGATGAAAATGTACAGCAAAAACAGTCAATTATTTTTCTTAACTTTTCTATTTGAATATATTTTAAAATGTAATTTATTCCTGTGATCAAAGCTACATTCTTATATGCTTATTTGCTGTTAAGAAACATTATTTTTATGACTTCTGACTTTTTTTCTCGCAATTGCGACTTTATATCTCGCAATTCTGACTTTTGTTTCTGTTCATTTGTGACACTCTGGCAAAGCACAATAGGAAACGGAGATCTTGTCTTGTTAAAACGACATATTATGTCATAAAGACGATATGATTTTCCCGTTATAGAAAATATGATTACATACAGTGGTATGCGAAAGTTTGGGAATCCCTTGTAGAATCTGTGAGAATTTTAACAAAATAAGAGAGATCATACAAAATGCATGTTATGTTTTATTTAGTACTGACCTGAGTAAGATATTTTACATCAAAGATGTTTACATATAGTCCAGCTGAAATTATTAAAATAATCCCCTGCAAAAGTTTGAGAAACCTTCGTTTTTATTACTGTGTGTGGTTACCTGGATGATCTACGATTGTTTTTTTGTTTTGTAATGGTTGTTCACGAGTCTCTTGTTTGTTCTGAACAGTTGAACTGAGCACTGTTCTTCAGAAAAAATCCTCCAGGTCCTGCAGATTCTTCATTTTCCAGCATCTTTTGCATATTTGAACCCTTTCCAGCAGTGACTGTATGATTCTGAGATCCATCTTTTCACACTCAGGACAACTGAGGGACTCAAACACAACTATTAAAAAAGGTTCAAACACTCACTGATGCTCCAGAAGGAAACACGATGCATTAAGATACGGGGGGTGAAAACTTTTTGAATTTGAAGATCAAGGTAAATTGTACTTAATTTGTCTTCCGGGAAACATGCAAGTATCTTCTGTTGCTAACGAAAGGCAGTACTAAATGGAAAAAAAATATTTCAGCAAAAGAAGAAAAATTTGGACGTCTTCATTTTGTTCAAAAGTTTACACCCCCCGGCTCTTAATGCATCGTGTTTCCTTCTGGAGCATCAGTGAATGTTTGAACCTTTTTTAATAGTTGTGTTTGAGTGGCACGGCAATTTGCAACGGTGGTGTAGTGGAGGGTGTACGCAAGTATACGGTGTATACACACTTCCACTTTTTAAATCCCCTCTGATGTGCATTATTCAGTAGTGTCCTGCATTATCCAAAATCATGGCAGTCCACCTCATCCAGTCATGTGAATAAATGTAAATATTCGCTAAAAACACCCAATAAAGGCAGTGATGATGCAGTCAGGACCGTGGAGCCGGCTTGCTTTGAAATGTATTTAATGATTGCGCCTAATGCACCTGCGCCCGCTACGTCTACCGCACCAGTAATTTAAATCAGTACATAATAATAAAAACGATACCTTACAAATAAAAAGAAGCTGATTTTTACGATCAGAAATTTCTTAAACCAGTGAACCCCTGTAAACATTTTAGTCCAAGGATCCAGAAAACGAACGCGTTCAAATAGAAAGTTGAAAACGAAATTCACAAATGAAGCATATATACTTCTCCAGGCACCACTACACTGATTAGCAATTTGCCGCGCATGTGATAATGCGTTGTTTGTTTTGCTTACGGCCACATGTGAATGAACGGTACGTACACCGTACATTTGTACTTTTTGCAACATGACAACATTTTGACATCTTGGAATGAGTGATAAACATCTGTGCATGTCCTCTGACGTAACATTAGGAACTAGCGACCAAGTATGATGACGTATAACAGTGTTGTAGTGGTGTCCAATTTCTTAGGGGAAATATTTTAGCCCTTCCCCTTTACACTTTGTTTCAAGGGACAAGGGGAAGGGGCGAGGGGTAGGCGAAGGGGTAGAAAATAGAATTGGGATTGGGCCTTAGTCTTATGTTCTCCTATACTCACATAATAGCCTCTCTCTTCTAAGTATGACCTGAACCATTTGAGAACCATCCCAGAAAGCCCGACCCAGTTTTCCAGTCTATCTAGCAGAATGTTGTGATCGACTGTGTCGAACGCAGCACTGAGATCTATTAATACCAGCACTGATATTTTGCCAGAATTTAGGCGAATATCATTTATTATCTTTATGAGCACTGTCTCTGTGCTATGATGTGGTCTGAAACCAGATTGGAAATGGTCCAGGTATCCATTTGAGTTTATGTAGTGGTTCAGCTGATTAAAAACAACCTTTTCAATAATCTTGCCTATGAAAGGAAGATTTGATATTGGTCTATAGTTGCTCAATATGGTGTTATCAAGATTTCTCTTTTTCAAAAGGGGCTTAACAACTGCAGTTTTCAGGGAGTTTGGAAAAGTCCCAGAAAGAAGTGAGGTGTTCACCACTTCTAAGAGATCTGCTTCTAAACAGCTAAGCACACTTTTGAAAAAAGATGTGGGAAGTGTGTCAAGGTAGCAGGTGGAACAGACCCATGGAACAGGCCACGACCCTGACGCCACGTTACGCACAAACCCACGTGCCGGCATGTATACGTGCTAGCAGGTGGGAGTGTTAACGTAACCAGCCCGCAGCTCTACAGATATCTGCTCGCGAGGCGCCATGAGCCAACGCATAGGATGAGGCAACACTCCGTGTGGAGTGGGCACGAACACCTAAGGGGCATGGCAGTCCCTGATACAAGTATGACAGGGAGATGGCATCTACCACCCAATGAGCCAACCTCTGTTTGGAGACAGCATTCCCTTTCTGCTGACCTCCAAAGCAGACAAAGAGCTGCTCGGTGCGTCTGAAGGGCAGAGTGCGGCTTTCATATATGCGTAAAGTACAGACTGGACACAACATTGCCAAAGCTGGGTCTGCCTCCTCCAGGGGCAGAGCTTGCAGGTTCACCACCTGATTGCGGAAAGGCGTGGTGGGAACCTTGGGCACGTAGCCGGGCCGGGGTCTCAGGATAACGTGAGAATCGCCGAGCCCGAATTCTAGGCACGCTTCGCTGACAGAGAAGGCTTGTAGGTCCCCTACCCTCTTGATGGAAGCCAGGGCAGTCAGGAGTGCTGTCTTAAGTGACAGAAATTTTAGCTCAACTGACGCCAGTGGCTCGAATGGGGCGTCCCGCAGGCCTTGGAGGGAGACAGAGAGATCCCAAGAGGGTACGAGGTGCGGTCTGGGAGGATTGATCCTCCTCGCACCTCTCAGGAACCTCACGATGAGTTGGTGCTTACCAAGAGATGTTACACCTACTGCATCATGATACGCTGCGATAGCAGCAATGTACACTTTGAGAGTCGAAGGGGACAGCCTGCACTCCAACTTCTCTTGCAGGAAGGAAAGCACTACTGCAATCGTGCATCTCTGTGGGTCCTCTCCGCGAGAGGAACATCAGTCAGCAAACAGACCCCATCTCAGTGCATAAGCCTGCCTGGTAGAGGGGGCTCGGGACTGAGCGATAGTTTCTATCACGGCCTGAGGAAGGCCGGAGAGGTCTGCGGGTGCCAATCCGTGCCCTAACAGGGAGGGACTGCCGCGAGGGAGACCTAAGTCCGGGTGGGCCACTCCCGTGGCGCAACCAGCAAGACTTACACCTCGTCCTCCCTGGACTTGCACAGAGTCTGTGCAAGGAGGCTCTCTGGGGGAAAGGCGTACTTGAGCCCCGGAGGTCAACTGCATGCCAGTGCCACTTTGAGAAGAGGCCACTGGCAAAGGGAGGAATCGGGAAGGGCGAGCAGATGAGGCTGGGCCTTGCCGAAATAGCTCCGAAGCAGCTGAAACGTCACGGGGTGGAGTCGCCATTCCGCAGGGTGGTTGGACTGCCGTGGAAGCCCACAGGCCGCACGGTTGAGTTTCCCTGGCATCATGCGAATGGCACGTAGCAATGTCTGCCACGTTTGACTCCGTAGGAGCAGATGGTGGACGAGCTCTAAGCGCCCATTGCACACAGCATCTCAATCTGTGGAAAGCCACGGGCTGACTAGTCGGCAACACTGCAGGAAAACGCCAGTCCAGAGTGAGCCGAGATGCTATGTCCATATCAGGACTCGATCGTGCTGAAGTGGTTTCACATGAAACGAGCTCAACGGAAAAACGGCTGAAGCTGTCATGTGCCCCAGGAGCCTCAAAATTTTGAGAAGGACCGCTGAGTTGTGCCTGCATAATCGTAGGCACTACAGCACTGACTGCTTGCTCTTGGTGGCAAGGCGGGCTGTCCTGTTGACCAAGTCCGGCTCCAGCCCGAGAAAAGAGATCCCCCTCTATTCTAGAGGGAGTCTGCTCTTCTGTCGGTTGGCCTGAAGGACCAGATGGCAGAGGTGCCGAAGCACCAAGTCCCCGAATTCACACAACTGAACTTGCGAGTGAGCTGGAAGGCACCAGTCGTCGAGACGGTTGGAAACGCGAATCCCTGTCTGCCGAAGATGGGACAGGAAAGCTAGCCTTAAGAAGGATGCGGGGAGAAGGGGACTGGCCAAATGGAAACACCTCGCACTGAAACACTCGACCCCCAGGGGCAGACCGCAGAAGGGGTCTGAGCCGAGGAGGAATCGAGACGTAACAGCGGGTGCTCTTCAACCCACCCCTGGCTGCAACCCACCCCTGGAGACGGAAGCATACTCGTATGCACTTCATCGTGAGCATCTGATCCGGTAGCCTGAAAAGAGGCTGAAACAGAGCTCTATCCAGGATGGGTGTTTACCCACCATTCTTTCTGGGCACGTTGAAGTAGAGACTGTAAGACCCTAACTTCATCTCGGCTGGAGGGGCAGGCTGGATTGCGTCCTTCGCCAGTAGGATCGCGACCTCCGCAAGCAGGACAGAGGCACACGTGCCCGAAAGAACAAAAATGTAAAGGGTACCTCTGAACCTGGGCGGACGCCTGGAGAGCTGAATTGCAAAGCCAAGCCATGCCGTACCGTCCGTATCAACCACCGCGGCAGTAGCAAGGGAACGTTGGCCGACGTGACTGTGGTGGGGCAGCCTAGAGGGAGACAGGGAAGGAGACTGAACCCAGAAGGATGTACGTCCTGGAGAAGAGTCAACCTGCACTAAGCAGTGCTTACCTTCTTCCCTGGTTCCCGAGCTGGCGACAGAAGGCTCCGAGTCCGGTTCTGAGGAGTGTAAATGCTGCAGTGCCGCGGGGGCCATCCCCAGAAACCAGTCACCCAGCCAGGAAGGATCGGCCAAAGGTGCCAGAGGAACCTCCAGACCGATCCCCCTGGCGGCTCGGAGGAGCATAGCCGAGAGCTTGGCGTCAACCTCCGGCGAAGCAGCAACCACGGAGGGGCGCTGCGCCGCCGGAATGGCATCCTCACTCTCAGACTTTCCCTCTGATGCTGCAACAGACATCTCCTCCTCCTGTGGAGTGCCAAAGGAATCGCTCAGCCCGGCATGTGGGGAAGCGTATTGCTCTGGCATCTCGGCGGGACCACGCTGAGGTGCGGAAGTCCGCAGGGCTTTTGGGGCCGGCGGAACGTTCGGCACAGTGATCTGCAAGTCCCCCTCGTGTCTCGCCACGGTGGCTGAAAAACATTGACGGTTTAACCGCCTACCGCGGGACGACGAGTGGAGCCGTCTCGCGAACGAGCGGCGAGACTTCAGCGTGGCCATGGTCATGCGTTCGCAATGAACGCACGAACCATCCGTGAACGCCGCCCCAGCATGTTCGCGACCCAGACATGTGAGGCAGCGTTCATGTCCGTCCAGAGAGGTGAGGTAACTGCCGCACCCACAAACGCACGGCCGGAAAGCCATTCTTAAAAGAACGTCTTACACAGCCGTGAGAAATTTCTCTTTTAGTCCCGGTCTGCCTAGGGAGGAAACCACGGCACCACTGTGCACTCAATGGGGCTTGCTCGCTGGAGAGCAGGAGGCTTTGTTGAGGCCGTGAAAACGGCCGCCCGCAGGAACACTTCTTTTTCTTCTGTCGGCTTGAGCATGAGAGGCTCTGAAAGCGAAAATCTGAATGAGTGGTGCGTGCCGCCATCTTATATACCCGT
Source organism: Garra rufa (assembly GCF_049309525.1). Classification (NCBI taxonomy): domain Eukaryota; kingdom Metazoa; phylum Chordata; class Actinopteri; order Cypriniformes; family Cyprinidae; genus Garra; species Garra rufa. The sequence goes on along the minus strand of NW_027394847.1, from coordinate 7,094 downwards.
ATGTACAGGGGAGTGGCTTGGCACGCAGATACCACTCGCCAATGTTCATTGGACTTTTGAATAAGGCTCAGAGATGATTGGTCTCTCAGGCGAGTTCCCAATGTAACGTCGTAGTGATTCGACTGAAGGGGAACTAATAATCTGTTTTTAGAGTTTTCAGAAAATAATTTGATTTCTTTTTTTTATGTTTTTATTAATCATGTCTTTATAGAGAAATATTAAATAGTATTGGTCCAGATTTGGTATGCAATTATAAAAACAATTAAACTGCATGTTAAGCTGCATGAAAATCACCACAATGGTACTTGAGGGGATGAAGAACAATAATCTGGTTGAGTTTTCAGAAAACAATTTGATTTCATATTTTTATGAATTTTTAAAATGTCTATATAGCAATGTCAATAGCATATGTCGACTTTGGTATGAAATTATTAAAAAATGATACAGTAAAACAACGTGAAAATCACCACAGTGATACTTGAGGAGATGTAGAACAAGAATCTGGTTGAGTTTTCAGAAAACAATTTGATTTCATGTTTTTATGAATTTTTAAAATGTCTATATAGCAATGTCAATAGCATATGTCGACTTTGGTATGAAATTATGAAAAAAAAATGATACAGTAAAACAACGTGAACATCACCACAGTGGTACTTGAGGGTATGAAGAACAATAATCTGTTGGAGTTTTCAGAAAACAATTTGATTTCATATTTTTATGAATTTTTAAAATGTCTATATAGCAATGTCAATAGCATATGTCGACTTTGGTATGAAATTATATAAAAAAAATGATACAGTAAAACAACGTGAAAATCACCACAGTGGTACTTGAGGGGATGAAGAACAATAATCTGTTGGAGTTTTCAGAAAACAATTTGATTTCATATTTTTATGAATTTTTAAAATGTCTATATAGCAATGTCAATAGCATATGTCGACTTTGGTATGAAATTATTAAAAAATGATACAGTAAAACAACTTGAAAATCACCACAGTGATACTTGAGGAGATGTAGAACAAGAATCTGGTTGAGTTTTCAGAAAACAATTTGATTTCATGTTTTTATGAATTTTTAAAATGTCTATATAGCAATGTCAATAGCATATGTCGACTTTGGTATGAAATTATTAAAAAATGATACAGTAAAACAACTTGAAAATCACCACAGTGGTATTTGAGGAGATGAAAAACAATAATCTGTTGGAGTTTTCAGAAAACAATTTGATTTCATATTTTTATGAATTTTTAAAATGTCTATATAGCAATGTCAATAGCATATGTCGAATTTGGTATGAAATTATTAAAAAATGATACAGTAAAACAACTTAAATCACCACAGTGGTACTTGAGGAGATGTAGAACAATAATCTGTTGGAGTTTTCAGTAAACAATTTGATTTCATATTTTTATGAATTTTTAAAATGCCTATATAGCAATGTCAATAGCATATGTCGACTTTGGTATGAAATTATTAAAAAATGATACAGTAAAACAACTTGAAAATCACCACAGTGGTACTTGAGGAGATGAGGAACAATAATCTGTTGGAGTTTTCAGAAAACAATTTGATTTCATATTTTTATAATTTTTTTTTTATATCTATAAAGCAATGTAAATAGCATTTGTTGACTTTGGTATGAAATTATAAAAAAAATGATACAGTAAAACAACGTGAAAATCACCACAGTGGTACTTGAGGAGATGAGGAACAATAATCTGTTGGAGTTTTCAGAAAACAATTTGATTTCATATTTTTATAATTTTTTTTTTTATATCTATAAAGCAATGTAAATAGCATTTGTTGACTTTGGTATGAAATTATAAAAAACATGATACAGTAAAACAACGTGAAAATCACCACAGTGATACTTGAGGAGATGTAGAACAAGAATCTGGTTGAGTTTTCAGAAAACAATTTGATTTCATATTTTTATGAAAATTTTAAATGTCTATACAGCAATGTAAATAGCATTTGTCTTGATTTTGGTATGTAATTAAAATAAATGATACAGTATATAACATACAGGACATGCAGAACAATAATCTGTTGGAGTATTCAGTTTGATTTCATATTTTTATGATTTTTAAAAAATGTCTATATTGAGAAATAAATAATAGTAGGCCTATTGGTCCGGACTTTGGTATTCAATTATAAAATAATGAAACCGTTAAACAGCATGAAAATCACCACAGTGATAGGATGCAGAACAATAATCTGTTGGAGTTTGAAGAAAAGAATTAGATTTTTATATTTTTATGATTTTTTGCGCATGTCAGATTAATAGTATTTTTATTTGGGAGATAGAGATAGAGAGATTGTTAATAGCATTGGTCCTGACTACGGTATGCAGTTCTTAAAAGTAGTTTAGTAACATGAAATGCGCCGCGTTAGGTCGGAGGTGTTTGTTACCGTAAATATCTATATAGGCGCGCAACATAAATTTAGGCGGAGATGGCGTGACCGCACTTTTACGAAGCGCAGATGGTGTGACCGCAGGCCCAGATCGGCACGGAACAGAACGGTTAAGCATTGAGAGCGGTTCGGCCCGATAGTGGAAAAGCGGCTCCAAAACGAATCATTTAAATGTAACAGTATTCAATCAGAACAGAACAGGAATGAAACAAAATATATGGCTAAAGTTAAGAAACCAAAACAAAGTGAAACTAAAAATATCAGGCGTTGGGCTCACGTACCTCTGTAATTCGGCACAAATCCAAGTGTTTCCATATTCTCAATGTATTTGAATGATAAACTTTTATTTATAATGTATAGCCTACTAGGATGTATTGTACGTTCGTATTTCGATGGAAACAATATATTCTCTTGTTTTTTTGTTCCAAGCTCTGTTCGTTATGGTAAAACCATGAAAAATGCATATTTGGTGTAGTTTATTTAATCCTATTTAATTAAAATTATTTAGATTTTTTTTCTGCTGTTTTTGTATGCCTAATTTATTAATGTAAACGAACTAGTTTGTGTAATTCATTTGGAGTTCACTGTAATTTGTATTGTGATCGCTAACAACTTCCTTGTTATTATTTCCTCATAATAATAATAATAATAATAATAAAATAAGTAAAGATGTGGAAATTGAAAGCATGCTTTTCATTTGGCTATAATGTGATTAAGTGTGTGTTTTTGCTTGAGCACCTGCCCTTTTGGCCCCTAGTGATCAAAGTGCCCTTTTGTTAAGATTATTTTTTGTAATAATATTTTAAAAAAATGTATAAAAATAACGAATTCAAGACAGCCTGCCCAATCGAACTATCAGTAAAATTAATTAATGTTTTAGCTGTAAATAGAATGACCCTCATGACCTTTCACGTGACGACCCCACCCGGAAGTTCAGGACGATCCGATCACGCCGAGGATAGACACCTGTTCGTGGCTGCTGGTAAGTGGTGTTTTCACCAGATTTAAGGTTACTAATGCTGCCTTCATGTGCTATCGTAATTATGGTAAATACCAAAATCCGACATCGAAATTGCACATGAACACCCACTCACGTTGTAATTTCCACTAGAAAGCTCGAAATTTTTTATGATACCCGAGCTGCCGAGATGGGATAAACTTTGACCTTTCAACATGGCGGACAGCAACGAAACTATACTGAATGGTAGCATTGCATGATGTTAAATGTTCTCTGCTGGTTAGTTGGTTAGTTTGTAGCCCCCATAATGCTGGGGCATAAAGACTTTTAATAACGTCGCTATTTAAACGTAGTGTTGTCTTTAAAAATACTGTTAAGAGAAGATGCTAGCTCGTCGGGGCTCGCCTCCAGTAGGGTGCAGTGCAGTAGTGTTCTGAAGGAGGCAATTTTCTCATGTTATTTTATTCGGTCTGTTTTACCAAAGTATCATGTGAGGACAAATTCTGAGTCCGCCATGTTTCTCTTCACTACGACAACAAAAACACTTCACAAGTGGAAAGCATTATCTTTCCCATATCACATGAAGGCAGCATTATTATTATAAGAATGACGTGAAGAAAAGAGATTATGCACGAGTATTTATACTTTTTTTTTTTTTTTTTAGTTTGTGCATGTGTAGTCTGCTCTGAAATAGCTGCCGATAATGTTAATGTGATAATGTCATCATGTAAACAAAAGTGCATTTTCACTTCGTGAATAGTTCTTGCATTTTGGGGGAGAAAAGGACGTCATGGGCATCTTTTTTTTTGGTTTATGTAATGCAGGGCTCGCAAAATCGCTAGACCGACGTCCCGGGGCTAATGTGTTTTCCAGTCGGGCTACCAAAATGTTTGACAGGTGTTACGAGATTTATGTAACTTTACGAGATTTTTGGTTTCTGAGATATTCGGAGCGTATATGCATATTAATGAGACATGACCAGATATGCGCGAATTGATCGTGAAACTGAAAATATCAGCTCTGCTCTATCTCAGAATGTTTTACGATTTTTTTTTTATAAACCTAACAGACCTTTGTCCAATCTATGAACTTATGTCTAAAATAAACGCGTTTACCTTGTTAATGCAGTTACAAAAGTTTTATTAGTATGTTCTTTTTTCGCGTGAGGTCATCCACGACTAAATGAGAATGACAGGCTTTCACTTCATGTTACTTTATACGCAAACCTCATCTGCATCCAGTATTGATTTCAGTTCGTAGCGGTAGGTAGATTTCTACATTGCGATGCTTAAACTGAGACTTTATTGTTGTCATTCGTTGTACATCACTGCCTGAAACATCTTAAACGTCTAGAAACGTATCTGTGGACGAATACGTTTGTTTATAAACTAACCTAATGTGATTACGTCTTGTTAACTTGTGGTCAAACCACTTTGTGTAAATAAACTAACTTGAACTATTAAGCCTATTAGCCTAAATCAAGATTGAAAATGTCTGCTCTTTAATCACGTGTTTCACTGTTGTGCTGGATGTATACATGTATACGTCATATCTTTATGGAGTTTAACGGTGTTTACATGGCTTAATAGAGTCAACAGTAGGAAGATCCAAAAGTTATGCAGATTGTGACTATTCAACATTGTCCAACTTTCACCATCTCTTGTTGTGATTGTCATACACTGCAGAAAAATGTAATTTATGTTGTTAAAGAGATTTTTTTGTCATGTTACCAGATAAAATTAAATATAAGTGAAACCAACAATTCCAGATCACCTGAATGATATGAGCTAACAATCACTTAAGTTAATCTTCAGTTACTTCTAACAGAAGGTTTAAAATGGGTCCCTCTGGCAATGACTACTATAATGTCCTCAAACTCATGAGTGGCCTAATAAAGTTGTTGTAACCTATTCTGTGCCATCTGCTCTTTGACCATGTGTTGCACTGTGTATATGTAATAATTTGGAAATGTGATATTTGTTGTGATTTTTTTTTTTTGATTAAAGAGTAAACCAACCAAATTTTCATGTAGTGGGTAATGTCTTTATACTCATGGGTTTTACTTAGAATGAGGGTCCTGTGTAACATACAAACAAAAGATTCCCGTATGCTCCCACAGTGTGTCTGGAGCACAAGAAAGCAAGCAAAATGACTAGGAACACCAACATCAGTGAAAGCCTGTCATTCTCATTTAGTCGTGGATGACCTCACGCGAAAAAAGAACATACTAATAAAACTTTTGTAACTGCATTAACAAGGTAAACATGTTTATTTTGGACATAAGTTCATAGATTAGACAAAGGTCTGTTAGGTTTATAAAAAAAATCGTTAAACATTCTGAGATAGAGCAGAGCTGATATTTTCAGTTTCACGATCAATTCGCGCATATCTGGTCTTGTCTCATTAATATGCATATACGCTCCGCCCACAGAAACTGAATATCTCAGAAACCAAAAATCTCGTAACACCGGGCTGCCCGACGGGCTATCGTAAAGTAGAGGGCTCCTGCAGGTCTTTACAAACTCCTCAATTTAGTTGTATCAAATTAAAGGCCATGAAAAGTTTTATGTATGTTAAATAATATAAGAAAAGACTTAGCTATAATTTAGGAGGTCTTATGGTGTGTTTACACCAGACGCGAACGGCGCGTTAAGCGCGAGTGATTTACATGTTAAGACAATGCAAAGACGCGATAGACCTGCCTGCGGCGCTAGTCGCGCGATACATTTGGGGACGGAAAGACGAGAATCGCGATAGGGCTGGAAAAACGTTTTAAAGTCAAAACGCGGCACTGATGTGTTTATATGAATGTTTATATTAATGAACCTGTATCTGAATTACAAATCATGCATTTTTTGCCTTAATATTCTACCGTACATTGTCCAATCCTACTCATACTGTTCATTTTACTTGTGCAGCTCTTAAAAAGGGTCATACATTGCCTTAAATTGATATTTAAAAATATTTTAAATAGTAAAATAAAATTCCTTCCTTAAAGCAACACCAAAGAGGTTTTTTTTTTTTTTTTTTTTTTTTACCTTAAAATAATGTTTCCGAACTCGTGTCAGTGGTTCATCAACTCATAACAGGGTGAAAGGCACTTCCGCATTCGCTTTGCGACCCTCTATCGGCCATAACAGCACTACGTAAGTTTGGGTCGTCGGGTAGCTGTTTTGTAGTTCAAATGAGACTACAAATGCGACTTGCTTTACGGCAAAAATAAATAGCAAACAATGTCATTATTATGTTTTATTTCGTTTTCATACTTTCATAAAGTCATGCAACATACTCTACCTTGTCAGTGGACATCGTTATTTCCAAAGCCGGTCCTGGATAGCCTCCAAACAAATAATGTGCATGTGATGCGACGGTAGGCTAAATTATTTACCACAGCGGTAATGGACAATTCCGCTTCCAACCTGTAGAGGGAGCGAAGTTCTTTGGTGTTGCTTTAATACGTTTTATTTCTATACTCTGTAGTATCAACAGCACATTCCCAGCAACCCTAAAAATCAGCTGCTTCCTGTGAGGTATGTCAGCCCAAAGTGTTTTAAAGCCTGTTGTCTACAATCTTACAATACAATACATCAGGGGCCACATATATTTTCAGTAGTGGCCACACAGTAGGGCTGCACGATATTGGGAAACTATGAGATATTGGTGTAATGTTCATGCTAAAATAAACAGGTAATAGATATTCTTCTGTCATCCGAATTAAATC
>NW_027394846.1:0-13248 GCF_049309525.1 Garra rufa | reverse complement strand
TAATTTTTTTAGGATTCTTTGATCAATAAAAGGTTAAAAAGAACAGCATTTTTTTTTTAAATCGAATGGTTTTCTAACAATATACACTACTGTTCAAAAGTTTGGGGTCAGTAAAGTTTTATTCTTTATTTTTTTGAAAGAAATAAATACTTTTATTTACCAAGGATGTTTTTAATTAATAAAAAGTGATAGCATAGATTTCCATTGTTAGAAAAGATTCATATTTTGAATAAATGCTGTTCTTTTTAACTTGTTATTCACCAAAGAATGCTGAAAAAAATAATCACAGGTTCCAAAAAATTATTTGGCAGCACGACTGTTTCCAGCCGTGATAATTCTAATAATAAATCAGCATATTAGAATGATTTCTGAAGGATTATGTGACGCTTAAGACTGGAGTAACAGCTGATTAAAAATTCTGCTTTGCATCACAGGAATAAATTATATTTTAAAGTATATTAAAATATAAAACATTATTTTATATTGTATGATATATTTTTGATCAAATAAATGCAGCCTTGATGAGCATAAGAAACGTCTTTAAAAACCATTGAAAGTCTTACTGATCCCAAACTTTTGAGCGACAATGTATATATATCTATTTATTTCAGTGAAAATATTTAATCAAATAGTTCTTTTTTTAAAACATTTTTCTTTTTTAATTCATTAATTTCATTAAATCATTTTATTTAATGATTTTTAAAATCATTATCCAGTGTCTATCTTAAATAACTGAAAACTCATGTAAGTTTACTGGGCAGAAGGTGTGAGAACCCGGTCTGTGGTATTTGGGTTAGGTTTTTGACATGTAAACAGTGCAAGTACCTACAGAAATAAAGGATTTAGTGTTAAATAAATATTATTTTAACTCTAAAGGTGAATTATTTGTTCTGTCAAATACTTAAGGATGTTTAAAAAATGTGGATAGAATTGTAGTTATGTATTTTTATAAATATTTAAAATGACGACTTGTCATTTCCTAAAGTTTTGATCAAAGTATTCTAATGTAGTATTTAACAGTCTAATAAGACTGTTTTGTATGTGGAAAAAGTGTACTCCTGTCTTTAAAAGCTATTCTAAAACCAAATAGTTTGGAGTAAATCTTTTATTGAATCCCCACTGTGTTGTGTTGTCTCATGTAGAACTGGTGGAGGACCTGTCAGTCTTCACAGAGGGACAGCAGGCTTGAGGATGTCCAGCAGGGGGCAGCGGTTTGTATCCAGTCAGCCTGGAGAGGCTTTAAAGAGAGGCGTCAACTCTTGTTGTGGAGAGAGGCAGCCGTGGTAATCCAGAGAAATTGGAGGCAGTATTGGCGGGGGCAGGCTGCCCTTCGGATCCAAACTGCATGGAGAAGGCACAGGGCCAGAGAGCTCTACCTCCGGCAGCGGGATATCGCCATCCTCCTGCAAGCAGCCGGTAGAGGCTATCTGGCAAGGCAGAGGTATGATACAACCCTGTCTACAGAGCGTTGAAATACATTGCCTAATAACATAGGCAGAGCTCTATAATGGTCTGAGTTACACCAATCAACAGTCAAATCCCTAGTGTTCTTAGCAGTAGTTTTCCAAGCAAAAATCTGGTTGGTTCAGCAAAGGAATTGCATAAGAACTTCACTCAAAGTTTAGAAAAGTTAGGAATTATTAGTAAGTGATGGGTTGTTTACTAACTAAAAGGTTGTTTACCAACCTTTCTTGTCGTTTTATTGGTAAAATGTAAATGATATTATCATCCAGCAATATATTAAAAGTTCAAGTGCAAAGTCAATGTTGGAAACACTTTGAAAAATGTCTTTTTCCACAAATGTATGCAAATTGTATAATATCCAAGGTACACATTTCTAGTAATCATGCAGTTAATTCTCATATTGTGTTTTCAGAAAGTTTTGGAATATTTGTCCTCTTCCCAAATTTTTCACCACCAAAAGACAGTAATCAGTCCCTCCAGGATTTCGATTTTTTTTTCGTGAATTTTGTGATCCAAATGTCTGATTTTGTGGTGGTAATATCCAAAAATGTGTGCAAAATTTGCCATGTTTTTTAATAATTATGATAGCGCATTTACCAATGTAAAACAAATGACAACAGGACAAATAAGTACAATATATATATATTTTTTGTTTTGCTGCTGCTGCTACTGTTGTTTAATGAATTTTTAGAAACTACAGTAGGCTGTATTGACCAGATTATTCATTAGTTTGAATATACACTGAACTGAGCACTATCATAACATCTTAGTTGATAAATCAGTATTCTATATTTTGGACAAAACATCCCATGTTTCGGTCATGAGAGCACATTTTCAATAGTGGCGACAATGGTAGCGATCACATCACAGAATTTTACCTCATATGCTGAAACACTAAAACATACTTAAATGCTAAAATATTGCATAACTGCACCAACTTTAGTTTATTTTCCCCAAATAAAAGTCATTACCATAAACTTAATTTTATGGTATAACACTGAAAAAAACAAAGATGTCACTACCTAAACTTCACCAAATGTTTAGGTCATGACTGTTTTTAGTAGAGACAATTTAAGATACTTTTAAACCTAGCTCAAAGATGCTAATCAGCACATGGTTAGCTACAGTAGCACAGATCTAAAACAGTTGTACACATATAAAAGCTAAATAGTATAGAACTTCCAAAAAAGTGTTTAAAAACAGAAAAATTGTGTTCAGTAGTGATTATTTACAGTGTTGTGAACTTTTTATTCGAGACCAGGAGACGTTTGGATATCTTGAAGCAGAAGTTTCTCTTTATTGAGATACTAGCTGTGCGTCGCTGCAGTCATCAAAAGTCGTCTAACTAAGTCAGATACATTATAGTTTATATACATTTCCAAGGGGGAGGGATACATAGAGGTGGAGTCAATCTAAACAAAGCATGCAAGTGCAATACAGGAATCAACCCACCACCAGAGTTCCCCCAGCCCTGATCTCATTATCATAACAATGTCATTCAAAGGCATAGGTGCTAATCCAATCAGTCTGACAGTATTGCCTATACCTTCACATTATCATAGAGACAAAGGCATAGCTGTACTTTGATCTTAGAATTCACACTTAACTTGGGAAACCTGTTCAGGAACTGCAAGAGAACAGGAGCTGGCAGGAACCTCTGGCTACGAACTTTGCTTGAGAGAGTAATTTGTCTGATGTCCTCATATTTACCATAAATGCTAAATACAATGTAGGATCATCAAACCTTTAACAGATTCTTAAATTTGTAATCCTTCAACAGTTACAAACAGATTGTTTTATACTTTTGAACACATGTACCTCTAAATTATAGGGCCTATGTATGTACTCTATATGCCATGTAGCTATAAGTTAGAGTGACACAAATATTTCCTGATCATGAATGTAGGGGTGCAGTTAAAATCAACGTCAATCGACTTTTTACTGCGTAAATGTTTTAATATTTCCTAAAAAACTCTGTTTTACTGTGCATCCTGTCTTAAATTTACTAAAATGTGGTGTTTTACTGCAATTGTGTTCATTTTATTGGGTTTATCTTGAAATTTTCAGATTTAGAGAACTTCAAGAGCAGAGATTAAAAACCACTCGGCTTCCGAATGGAAAGACCAGTCTGTTACCAGAAGAGCGCAAGCTGAGAGACATGGGTTTGGATCAAAGCATATGGGTGCAGGACAGGAGCAAACAGACCCTTGTTGGTTCAGTAGAGGCATCTGGAGGACATATTTTGGAAGAGATGGAGCTAGAGATGACAGAGGGTATGGCGACAGTACAATCGACATCTGAAGTGGCAATCAGAGAAAGGCCGCAGACTCTAGAGGATCCCAACCAGAGGACCCGGGCCAAACGGGAGAGCCGGCGGATGCGAGAATTGGAGCAGGCCAAGTTCAGCTTGGAGCTTCTTAAGGTGCGCTCCACTGGAGGAACATCTCCTACGGAAGAAAGACGCTGGTCAATGGAGCTGGTCAGCGAGAACGCTCACACTCCTCAGGGTACTCCAGACAGCCAGAGCTCCAAAGGCAGCTTTGAGCTACTCAATATAGACGACTATTTCAAAGACAAGGCACCTTGTGCCGAACCGGAGGACCCGGGTTCTCCTTCTGTACCTGACAAGCACGATGTGTTCTCCGACATTCCAGAGTCCGCTTTGCCCTCTGACACTCCAGCACCTGATATATTGTCAAAACCATCTAGCCAACCTGAACCTCCAAAAATCCAGAACTCGCTTCCAACTTTCTACACTCCTCCGTCAGAAAGCAGCTCTCTAATTGTAAAGCCTACCTTAAATTCTGCCACCCTGTGTCCTGATGGCACCAGCAAACCTATGAAAGACAGGAAGGAGTCCACTCGGAGACCTATGGTTGTGGTTATTAGTATGCAAAAAGAAAGCCTTATAAATGAAGCAGATGTGAAGCCTCCAGAAGTCAAAGACAGTGCTGCCCAGACCAGCAAGCCGCCAAGCCCAGCACAGCCTAGCAGCGACAGACTTTATGTTCTGGAAAGGCTAGAGAAGCTTAATGAGGAAAAGCAAGAGCGTCAGAAACATCAGCAGCAGCAAAATGAAAAACAGATGATGGAGCAGATCCGTCAGCAGAAGCACATCCTGAAAGAACAACGTCAAAGTTTTGCCCAACATGAGAGGGAGATGTTTGAGAAGCAGAGGGTTGAAGCTTTGCAAAGGATTGAGCAGAGTAGACAAGAGGCTTCAGGAGGAAAGCCAGATCGATTATTAACAGACAGAGGCCCTGCTCCTATTGCTCAGCCGGAGACTGACTTCAGCTCCCAGCCACTGGTCCCGGAAAGGGAAGCTGCACCTTCTATTTTCAGAGACCAGCCAAAGGACAGTCGTAATGTAGCAGAAGGGTGGGCACCGAAGTTGACCCTGGAATCCAGAGCGGATGAAGCCAGAAGGAGAATAAATACAAAACCGTCCACTCAGAATGTCAACATAAACATGTCAGAGAGGCCTGGAAACATGTTCTTTTCTCCAAAGGCCAAGGTTTCAAAGTAAGTGATGAGTTTGACTTCAGGGTGCTAGGTTACAAAATAGTTCATACTCTCCTTCCAAACCTGTTTGATTTTCTTTCTTCTGCTGAACACAATAATAAAATGTCTAAGTTGTCTTTTATTATACAATAAAGATGGATACATTGTATAGGTCAAAATGATCGATTTTTCTCAAAGCCAAAAATCATTAGGATATTAAGCAAGGATCATGTTTTATTAAGTTATTTTGTACATTTCCTACCGTAAATATATCAAAACTTAAAGGGGTAGTTCACTTCTAAAACAGAAGTTTCAATAATGTGCTCAGCCCCTTGTCATCCGAGATGTTCATGTCTTTATTTCTTCAGTCGTAAAGAAATTGTTTTTTGAGGCAGATTTCAGGATTTCTCTCCATATAATGGACTTCTATGGTGCCCCCGTGTTTGAACTTCCAAAATGCAGTTTAAATGCAGCTTCAAAGGGCTCAAAACGATCCCAGCTGAGGAGGAAGGGTCTTATCGAACCTCAAACATTTGTCTTGTTTAGCTCTGCATGAATTCTGTGTATTCCGGTTCATTAAAGTTTGGGTATGTCGAAAAAACTCCATTTCATTTACTCCTCCAACTACAAAATCACCCTACATCGCTGTTTTACCTTTTTTTGTAAAGGGTGTTTGACCACCTTTGCATGTTCACTTTGTAAACACTAGGTCAGTACTTCTGCAGTGATGTAGGATGATTTTGAAGTTGAGATGAGAGTTTTTTGACATAACCTAACTATAATTACCGGAATATGCAGAGTTCACGCAAAGCCAGACAAGACAAGCAGATGAGGTTAAAACGTATATAAATTGTGCCGTTTTTTTTTCTTTTTGAAAATAACTGATCGTTACGCTAGATAAGACCCTTCTTTCTCGGCTGGGATCGTTTAGAGCCCTTTGAAGCTGCATTTAAACTGCATTTTGGAAATTCAACCTCGAGGGCACCATAGAAGTCCATTATATGGAGAGAAATCCTGAAATGTTTTCCTCAAAAAACATAATTTCTTTACAACTGAAGAAAGAAAGACATGAACATCTTGGATGACAAGGGGGAGTACATTATCTGTACATTTTTGTTCTGGAAGTGAACTACTCGATTTTCTCAATATTTAGATTTGTTTGGTACCCTCAGTTTCCAGATATTCAAAATATGTATCTCAGCCAAATATTGTCCTTTTCTAACAAACCATACATGGGAAAGCTTATCTAACAATGGAAAGCTTATTTATTCAGCTTTCAGATGATGCATACATCTCAATTTCAAAAAATTGACCCTTATGACTGAGTTTGTGGTCTAAGTTTAAAAGTAAGATATTCACTAAATCTCTTTAAATTCTGGTTTCTTCTGCATACAAAGCTAAATAAAGGAATTTGAAATGGGTTTGGATCGACATAAAGGTGAGGAAATTTTGAGTCAACCAACCTTGAACTTCTTGAATGTGTTCTAGGTTGGATAAGGACTTAACCAATCAAGGAAAACCCCCAGCAGTCCAGAATGAAGTGAGCCTGTTTGGTTACAAATCCGCTAAGAGTGAGGTGAGAGATGTAGCAACTGACACTTTAGGTCATGATAGATTGAAATAGCTTTTCACAAACCTCAAGATTTTGTTCATCAATATTGAATACATTAGTCTTTGAACTCTTTCTGCCTCATGAGGCCTTGGTGGGGTCACCTGACCTTGACGTACGGGGAAGCTTCTTCATTTGTTTTATCATTTGGTTGATTAGGTTGGCCGACCGGGTCATAAAAAAGCCAGAATGGCACGGACGCGTTCAGACTTCCTGACCCGCGGTTCAAACGCCATGGGAGAGGGGGAGTCAGAGGAGGAGGAGTATGATGAGACCCCTCTGTCTCCTGGCACACCCCTCCCCAAGCAGGACTCTGAGGAGAGCACACTTGAGGCTTGTCACAGTGACTCCGAAATGGTAATTTATCGGTCTGCGCTAGAGCAAACAGGCCCACCAGCAAGATCTCTCTCTACAGCTAACTCCTCCAGAAGAACCTGATAGATTGCCTTACTGACCACCTGAAACGCTTCTACACTCCCTATCCAGTTGAAGGACATAGACTTCAACCACAGATGCTGAAACACCTTTTGAAAACTATTCTCATCTGTGATGGCAGGTGTTTTTCGGCATCCACATATAAATACAGTACAAACAAAATTCAAAGACTGATCTGCATTTTAATTAGGGCTGTCATATAGATTGAAAAAATACTGATTAATATTAAATATAATACATACAAACAGAAGGTTACTTAACAGTCTACTGTAAATGAGGACATTCTGTAGACTTCTGTTGTTTTATTTATGCAGCTAGAAGAAATCTTTTTTTTTTTTTTTTGACGAAAAGATTTTGTCAGCTGTATCTGACTTCTGGATATATTTTTTCCAAAATATCGCCAAGCTTTTTTATTTGTTGCAATGGCCAGTAGAACAGTGTTCTTGGACTATATGCTGACACCTATTGGTATGGATGTACTGTATCATCACAAAAACTGCCATTTTATCTCGTTACTGTACTTTCAAAACATATCAAAATATCAATAGCATTATTTATTTATTAGTCATCAGTTGTTTCTTGAAAAACATTTAATTCATCTTATGAGGTTTCATTTTAACTTTGACAGTCCTAATTTGAATGCATTTTCTACCAACACAATTCTTTGTCACACTTGAGCCAGAACTTTCATCAGTACATTGGTTCATCAACCAGCCACACAGATATGGATGGCTTCCATCAGAAGTTTGCTTTTCTTTCCTTATGTAAAATGGCATCTTGTGTAAAGTTTAACCCACGGCACTCTTCACAATCTGAACACGCTGCTTGTCTAGACATAACAGCTATGCTAGTTATAGGTTGCTCCTTCCTGAACAACCAAGATCTTCAACTGCGAAATTTAGCTTTCTTCATCTTGGATAAAGAGTACTGCATGCTTTAACATCTAGCTCTGTCTTCTCTTCTGCAACAATTCACCAAGGCTAAAGCCATGGAACTGTCATGGCACCATCTTCTACATTTCTTATTCTGTAGCTCTCTTTCCAATAATCACTCTTTCCAGTCTTGTTGGTTAACAATATAGTAGAATTTAGTCATTATGTGGGTTGTTGTATGAAATGGGTGCCTATTTTCTACATCAAAGAGGTAATTAAATTAGTGCATTTTATATACACAAATTGGGTTATATAATTGGGTTTTTCTGTTTACTTATAGTTGAGGTCAAAAGTTTACATCCCCCTTTCAGAATCTGCAAAATGCAACTGCAACCTTTTCAATTTCGAAGACCAGGGTAAATTTTACTTATTGGCTTCTAAATATACTTATGTGGCTTCTAAAGGCTAGTACTAAATGGAAAAGTATGATATTTAGGCAAAATAAGAAAAATGTACACATCTCCATTCTGTTCAAAAGTTTTCACCCCCCAGCTCTTAATGCTTCTGGAGCATCAGTGAGCATTTGAACCTTCTGTAATAGTTGTATACAAGTCCCTCAGACATTTTTTTTAATTTGTAGGATAGTTCATTGTTTAAATAAAGGGTAGTTGATAGTAGAATAAATGATAACAGGGTTGACGCATAAAAAATGCCTATAAAAATACAAAATAACACAATTACACAAGAAGCTACTGTATTTATTATCAGTTAAAGTATGCTAAAGGTACCCATTTTGTAGAATGACCCATTTAGCTTCGGTTTAAAACTGTTGTTCTTTTTTGTTTGTCTGTTTGTTTGTTTTTAAGAGTTAAGAGATTTATTTTTTTGTCCTAGTCATATGCTGTCATTAAAGTGCACTTTCATTCTGGTTGCCAATTCTGGTTAGTTTTAGTGCATTAGTCTTGTAGAAGAAATTGATTTAACCACTTAGTCCTTTCAGACTATGTTAAGGAGCAACACATGTTCTTCCTCTTTGTGCCTGTTGTTAATGTTTTAAACTGACACTGCCTACCAGAAAATAGTGACCGAAGTGAAATGAAAAGGCAAAGTGTAAAGCCATTTAATGACTTATATTGAGCTATAAAAGTTTTTGACAGACAAAGCGAAAAGGTTGAAAAGGTTGCCGTCATTCAGCTCTTATATACTATATGTAATGATCTCTTTCAGCCGGCCACAGCTAATGAAGAGCAGAAGAACATGTATAAAACCATGTCATCCGGAGAGCTGGGCAAAAGTGATGCAAGGAAGAACTCTCATGGAGATGGAAGGTGCTTGCTTTTTCATGAACAGTTAGTTGTGAATTAGTTTTAAACGGTAATCCGAAATTAAGATATTTTCATTTAGTTTTCTCTTTTGTGTTTTATTTTAATTTTAATCTTCATTTACTCATTCTCATATTGTTCCATGAAGTAGAATGTCCCAGTTGTTTTTCAGAAAAGTGTATTTTATTTTATTTTTAGGTCATATGTATAGGTTATCATAAGTGTCTTATGTCGTTAGAATTCTTGGCTTGCGACGGACAAACCGGACTTCTCAGATTCAATCGTGAATCTGGCTAAATTTTTGGGTATTTCACATTTTTTGCAAACTAGTCCTAGGTTTTACGCCTGATCGGAATCAATAAAAAAAATTCTGAAAATTTTCAAGACTCATCGTCACAAAGGGGTGCCAAAACATTCGAAACGGGCAGGGCCACTTTTAGTAAAATACTTACAACTCCTGAATGGAATGAGATATCTCCGCCAAACTCAGAACACTTATGTAAGAGCTTAATCTGAGGTCACAGGCTTGGCCACTTGGTGGTGCTCGGTGTTCACGGTATTAGTCTGAAGCACCACAAGTGTCTACAAGGACATTTGCTCAAAAAACATGGCCGCCATTGGCCGATGAAGTTTGAGCGTCTATTAGACAAGCTTAACGGAAGCCGATAGTAACGAAACTTGGTGGGCCTGTTCGACTTACGCCCCCAAAGGTCTAAAAGAAATTTGGCCACGGAGGGGTGCAATATCGCTTTTTTTAAGGCCGTAAATGATTGTACATTGCACTTTTTTTGCACATGTGTACAATATTTATATCAAACTCCTCATTCTGGACAACATTGTCTCTAGAACCGCTGTTGTTGTTGTTGTTTTGATTGAATATGTAAAAAAACTTACTTTTGCGAACTAGTCCTAGTTTTTTCTCTTAATCTGGAAAAAACACTGCAGTACAATTCTCTGTACTCTCTAGGGCAATAATTATCTGAAAAATGTTGAAATTTACCCTTTGGGAAGCTATAACGGGGTCGTTTAGAAAAGGGTCTTTTCCAGATTTACCCCAAATCCTATAAAGACTAAAGGAAAATTCAAAACTTCACGAAACCTGCTGAGCACATGCAACAGGTGATTCTTAATAAGCATGCAAAGTTTTAGGGGGATCGGACCACAGCTGGTGCTATAACATTAATATACATTTAAAAAAACGTCATATTTCTATAGTAAATTACCTGGATTGGCCAAAAATGCTTTTTAAATAATTGATTAAGTAGGGTACAGCTTTGGCAAAAAAAATTTTATTGTTTTTTTCCTTATATGCTCAAATGCCTTAAGCACTTGAACCCCGGTAATCGCTGCTTGCAGCTATATTGTTTTATTTTATTTTATTCAGAAAAGAAAAAAGCACTCTGGAATTAGAAACTTTGGCACCATAGAGTCATAGACTGCTTTTTTACATCTTGAATTTTTTTTCTAAGAAAGAAAGGGAAGTAAAGAGGCTTGAATATTAAGTAAATGAAATACAATTATTAATAAACTATTGCTGTCCGTGTCAACGTGTATTGTCTGTAGGGTTCGTGGTAAAATGCGGTTTTGGGGAAAGGCAAAGCATGGAGAGAAGAAAAGCTCACGAGAACGGCTGCTGTGTGTCGGTGATACTTTAGAAGGAGACTTTGCTGAATCGGCACTTCTAATGGAAGAGGGTAAGTCGACAGAAAAACTGGTCAATTAAACTTTCTATTTATTGACATTTGAAGAACTCTTTTGGTGATGAAAACACTGCTATTCTCTTTATTCAGGGGTAGAGCGCCTGTCCCCTCCTCAAAGCCCAGACCTAACGTTACAGAGGGAGTTGAAAGAGAATAAAGACCCATCTCCTAAAGTAAAGCGCAGGCGGAGTGTGAAGATTAGCAGTGTGACTCTAGAGCCCGTCCAGTGGCAGAATGATGCCCTGCAGATACTCACATGTGCCAGTGACTACAGAAGCATGAATGACTTCCTTATGAAGAAGGTGATCACTGTTTTCTACCTGACTGCATTTGCATTTACTTATTGATGAAAAGAAGTCTTCATAACCTTGTTTTAATCTTACAGATTACTGATTTAGACACAGAAGATGGTAAGAAAGACACAATGGTGGATGTTGTCTTCAAAAAGGCACTAAAGGAGTTCCGCTTAAATATCTTCAACTCATACTCAACAGCTTTAGCTGTAAGTACATTGATAAAGCAGTTATTTTACTGTTATCACCCCAAAATGATTCATATCGCTTTAGTCAAATACTTATTATGTTTGGTTATTATATCTTTTCAAAAGAATGTGTGAACGTCCCTTAAGAGATGTGTCAGAAACAGATATATTGTGTTTGCTCTGTGTGCAGATGGATGATGGGAAGAGCATTCGTTATAA
The DNA here is from genome assembly GCF_049309525.1 of Garra rufa. Taxonomy (NCBI): domain Eukaryota; kingdom Metazoa; phylum Chordata; class Actinopteri; order Cypriniformes; family Cyprinidae; genus Garra; species Garra rufa. The sequence continues at coordinate 1,645 of NW_027394846.1, read as the reverse complement.
GGATCTCTACGCCCTATTTGAGCAAATCCTGGAGAAAAACATGCGCCAGGAGCAGAGAGACTGGAGCGAGTCACCGGTGACAGTTTGGGTCAACACCTTCAAAGTCTTCCTGGATGAGTTCATGACAGAACACAAACCTCTGGACGGCAGTATGGGCAGGGTACAGTCTTAACACACTCAATAGCACTCTTCATGAACTGGATACAAAATAGGGTTTACAAAAAAGTAACAGGGTGGAACAGGATGGTGAGGGAATTTTGGGACATAGGTCTGAAATAAAAATGTAGATAAAAGTAATATTTATATAACGTTTATAAAAATGAATTAGAAAATAATTTTCAAAGAATATGACAGATAATGTACAGCTGTGGGCAAAAGTTTACATACACCTTGCAGAATCTGCAAAATGTTAATTAGTTTACCAAAATAAGAGGGGTCATAAAAATGCATGCTATTTTTAATTTAGTACTGATTTGAATAAGATTTCACATAAAAGATGTTTACATATAGTCCACAAGAGAAAATAATAGTTGAATATATAAAAAATTACCCCGTTCAAAAGTTTACGTACACTTGATTCTTAATGCTGTGTTACTACCTGAATCACAGCAGTTTATTTTTATTTTTTAGTAATAGTTGTTCATGAGTACCTTGTTTGTTCTGAACAGTTAAACTGCCTGTTATTCTTCAGAAAAATCCTTCAGATCCCACAAATTTTTACACTGAGGACAACTGAGGGACTCATGCAACTATTACAGAAGGTTCAAACGCACACTGATGCTTCACAAGGAAACACAATGCATTAAGAGCCAGGGGGGGTAAAAACTTTTTAAATTTGATCAGGGTTAATATAACTTATTTTGTCTTTTGGGAAACAAGTATCTTCTGAAGGGCAGTACTAAATGAAAGATATTCTGTCTGTTCAAAAGTTTACACCCCCCAGCTCTTAATGCATCTTTTTTCCTTCTGGAGCATCAGTGAGTGTTTGAACCTTCTGTAATAGTTGCATATGAGTCCCTCAGTTGTCCTCAGTGTGATGAAGATGGATCTCAAAATCATACAGTCATTGTTGGAAAGGGTTCAAATACACAAAAATGCTGAAAAACCACAGAATGTGGATTTTTCTGAAGAACAGCAGGCAGTTTAACTGTTCAGGACAAACAAGGTACTTATGGACAACTATCACTAAACAAACAAAAAAAACACAGCTGTGGATCATTCAGGTGACAACACTGTATTAAGAATGGGAACAGGGTCATTTTTATAAATTCATCTATTATTTTCCTCTGTGGACTATATGTAAATAATTACATATACATTTGGTAAAATAATTAACATTTTGCAGATTCTGCAAGGTGTATGTAAATGTTTGACCTCAACTACTGTATATAATAGTTCTCTCTCTAAAGAGAATGAGATCTGTGGCTTTATGCCAAAAAAGCAAAAAAAAAAAAAAAAAAAAAGGCAAAAATTAACAGATAGAGTAGTTTAAATTAGACACATAACAACAAAATATGTAATAAATATTTTTGCAGTTATCCCAAAGCAGTCCAGTGCTCAAATATTTAATATTTTTTTTTCCATATATTTATATAATAATGTAAGGCTATATTTTATTCTATATGACTATATTTTTACATGCATT
>NW_027394845.1:0-13249 GCF_049309525.1 Garra rufa | reverse complement strand
TTTTGATCGAAGTTGTTTTTGCTTTTTGATATGTCTATATAGTTTTTACTAATATATTTCAGTTTTAGTTATTTTAGTTACGTTTTAATAATTTTATTTTTTTATTCGTCATTTTAGTAGTTTTTTTGGTGTCTATATAGTTTTTATTACTTTTTTTCAGTAATAAATATTACTTTTTTTCATTTTTTGGTTAGTTTTTGTAATTTTGATGTTTTTCTCATTATTAGTTTTTTTGGGGAGGGATTTATATATATATGTGTGTGTGTGTGTGTGTGTGTGTGTGTGTGTGTGTGTTTTATTCATTTTCATTGCAGTTTTAGTTATTTTAAAGTTTTTGTGTTTTTCTCATGTTTTTATCAAAGTTGTTTTTTGCTTTTTAATATGTCTACATAGTTTCTATTAATTTAGTTTTAGTTATTTTAGTTAAAGTTTTAGTAATTTTTTGGTGTCTTTTTATAATTTTTTGTAGTTTTTTATCTAGTTTTAGTGTTTTTAGTGTATATATATATATATATATATAAATTTTTATCATTTTTAGCAGTATTTGCTGTTTAATGTCTATATAGTTAAAGTTTTAGTAATGTTGTTGTCTTTTTGTATTTTTTTTGTAGTTTTCATTTTATATATATATATATATATATATATATATATATATATATATATATATATATATATATTAGTTTGAGGAAAAACTAAATTGATATAAAAAAAATAACTAAGCTGAAGAAAGGCAAATTAGGGTGAGGAAATTCCCAACAAAAAGTCACAGAAATTATAGGAATAAAATAATGAAGTTAATTAGAGCACTTGAATTGGCCAGTGTTTAATTAGGTGTTTTCCAAAAAAAATAGCAACTCATTGAGCTATTGAAATCATTATTGTAATGATTTTTGGACTTTTCTCATTTTTATATTATTGCTCACTTTTCAGTTTCTACTTGGAAATAAGCAAATACTCTAGTATAGACCAATCCCTGCCTCTTTTTTTCACAACAAAGTGATGCTCATGAGTTTGAGTGTGTCTGATTAAAGGTCCGGAGGCGGCGCGTCCCTGAGCTGACAGTCCTCGGCCTTGCTTTAGTGCGTGTGTGTATTTATCACCATCTTAAGTGCTCTCATGAACCGTCTCCACCACTATAACTCTGTCTAATGGAAAACAAAGGCACAGCCAAGAGAGTTCAGACACTGCGTCTCTCCTCTGGCACTAATGCACCATCAAAGGGTGCTGTACGCACACCTCTGCTGGTCATAGCTCACACACCTGTCCACAATGGCACAGCTTGCTGCTGGAAGATACAAGTTGATGAAAAGCATGCAGGGGGATGCATAGATCTGACTGCCAACATCAAAAACACAAAGATGAGAGAGACTGAAAGAGAAGATTTAGCATTGAAGTCTATCTTGGGGAATGCTATTTATTCACTCGGAATTAATTGATTTATTGCATGCATGCTTGCCTTAATTGTATCCGGAAAGCAAAGCAACAGCTTGTAAAGAAGTTGTTTTTTCTGTCTGGAAGACTTCCTATTGGTTTTGTACTAAATGTTTTTTTTTTTAATACTTCTAAGCTTAACCCTAAAAAAACCTTCATTTTTAGATTTTTATTAAAACATTTTTGTATGTTTATTAAAGGAGATGTTCACTTCCAAAACAAAGTCAACTTAAAATAATTTGCTACCTGGCTGCCTTAAAATTTTAGGTTCAGTCAACTCAAAAAAGTTCAACTTGAAATTTTAAGTTGTACTAAGTGACAACTTAGATATTTGAGTTGATTCAACTTAACATTTGAAGGCAGCCAGGTAACTTACCCAGCCTTTAAGTTTAACAAACCAATTTTTTGTAAAGTCAACACAAATATCTAAGTTGTCAACTTAACATTTCAAGTTGACTAAACTTAAAATTTAAAACTTAAACTAAACTTTGGCGTTTGATCTTTTTAAACACTGGGTTGGTACTTCTGTAGCGATGTAGGACAATTTTGAAACCTGCCCCGCATACACACACACACACACACACACACACACACACACACACACACACACACACACACACACACACACACACACACACACACACACACACACACACCACATCTGCTAACCATCCCTTCAACATACTCAAGTTGTCAAGATGTTGATGTATCACTTTATTCTGATACTTTCTTTGTTGTGATGCTTTAAACAGATGCTGTTTTGCATTGTTGAAAACACCTTCTACAACCAAATAGCAGATAAAGCATCAGCATACAAGCTGTCAGCCTCCTGCCTCTGTGGATATTCATTCCTTCTTTCCATATTTTTATGCTTTCAATCACCTTTACTGTATATTGTCATAAATGGAATCTTTAACTCTCTACAGTATTTCTCACATACACATCAAATAAAACATCCCCTTATGTCGTCAAGCATGATCAGACCATAACTATGTGGACACCTGAGGGGCACATCCATATGTGACCCTGGACCACAAAACCAGTCATAAGGGTCAATTTTTTTAAATATAAAGCTGAATAAATAAGCTTTTCAATGAAGTATGGTTTGTTAGGATAGGACAATATTTGGTTGAGATACAGCTATTTGAAAATCTGGAATCTGAGAGTGCAAAAAAATCCAAATACTGAAAAAACCGCCTTTAAATTTGTCCAAATGAAGTTCTTAATTTAACAGCAATTTATTAAAAGTTAAAAGTAATGCACTATGAGATGCATTTTATTTTATTTTTCATAATTCTGTTTTTTTTTTTTTTAATTAAGTTTTTTTCTGGTTTAATTTTTCTGGATTCCATTTTTTTTTCTTTTTAATTTTTCAGTTTTAATAGCAAAAACGAAAGTCAGAAAACATGTCTAATTTGATATCATGAAACATACACAATTTAACAGCAATTTATTAAAATAGATTTTTAAGGCCCTATGAGATAAATTTTATTTTCTTAAATTCAGTATTATATTTATCAAATTCTGTGTTTTCCTTTTTTGGATTACATTTGAATGGTTTTATTAAATTGTAATAATTAAATGCATCTCTAATTAGTTGATTTCATGAAAACATATTTATTGTTATTTTTTGAGTATTTAGAATTTAAATACATTGAATACAATAGAATTTTTAATAGGTTAATACATTGTGGTAATTAATATCTCTGACAAATATTTCTTTAAAAAAAATGTCTCAATAATAATTTTATTAGTAGTTGTAGTACTATTATTACACGTGTTAAACCTTCAAGTTAAACCCAACTTTTATTTTGACGCGTTGCTGTGTAGACCTTTATGTTTCTGTTTGTATATGATATGGCAATAGTTTTTCTGTAAAAATAAATTGGTGAAATGCTCATAAAGAGACTGTCATAGCAGTTCTAGAGATTATGTTTATGTGTTCATGTAGTCATATATTGAGGCGGCAGAGTCTAAAAACCCTGCATGTGTCACGTGCGCTTCAGTATGTTGTTCTCAGTTGTCCTCAGTGTGAAAAGATGGATCTCAAAATCATACAGTCATTATTGGAAAGGGTTCAAATACACAAAAACGCTGAAAACCAAAGAATTTGTGGGTCCTGAAGGATTTTTCTGAAGAACAGCAGGCAGTTTTAACTGTTCAGAACACGGGACTCATGAACAAATATCACTAAACAAACAAAAACACAGCTGTGGATCATTCAGCTAACAACACAGTATTAAGAATCAAAGGGATGTAAACTTTTGAACAGGGTCATTTTTATACATTTTCTCTTGTGCACTATATGTAAACGTATTTTATGTGAAATATCTTATTCAGGTCAATACTAAATAAACAATAACATGCATTTTGTCTGATCTTTCTTAGTTTGGTAAAACAGTTAACATTTTGCAGATTCTATAAGGGGGATGTAAACTTTTGACATTAACTTTATGTATACGTAAACCTGCTCTCATGCTAATTCTGCACTCCCAAATCAGGGCATTTGATCGCTCTTGGGCTCTGCATAATAGGCGTAAGTCGAGATTTCCGTTTCCTTCTCCTCCTACTTTCGTTTCTCATTTTGATCATGGCTCTATCACATAAAACGCTTCTTCAGCGTCAGGCAACAGAAGCTCCGCGTTACATAGAGGCGTAGCAAGGTGTTCAAAGACATCTTATGTCATCCATCATGTTTTATTCTCAGCAGTTGGCTTCCAAAGATAAGGTCTCATATGCGACCCTTGCTGTGCAGCTAGAAGTATACCCAGAGAGTCCCTGTTCATCACAATTACCTTTACGGTAGGGCTCTCTTCTCCAGAGAGCAGTAACAAGAGGAAATAAAATCTCACACTGCTTCCCTTTGCACCAGCAGGGATTTAGACGATAAGGCTATTAGGGGAGAGTGAGCCAGACGAAAAGCCATTACTCAAAGTGTCCCTCTTTTAAAAGTTTTGTCTATACTCAGGTGCTCGGTTTTCGGCAGCTGTTTGAGAACGCATTCGCTATCTTAGCAAGTCTGCGGTTTATCACAACCAAAAGCATTTACCTGGTGATACATTTGTACTTGACTCAGGCACGCATGTAAATGACTGCTCAAAGTACATCTGTGTGAGCGTACGTGATAAATTATTTTGTGGCATAGTGACCTCGTAGTTTAGTATGTATGACAGCACCTACTGCGCCTGATATGTCAGTCTCCCCACACAATAAATAGGAACAAACGGCCTGTTGGGTAGTAAATATTGCATCGTTTTTCCCTTGCATCTTTTTTTCCCTTCTGGGTTATTTGAATTTCATCAGTCGAATTTGAAAGACATGAATAGGTGAGGATGAGATTAGATTCTCTGTATCAATAGCAGTGTGGAAGTGTTTTGGAGCGTGGAGTGCTTGGTGTGACGCTAAAGTCGTAGTGTTAGGCATCACAACATATTGCGCAGAGGGGAGTTCTCAAGGTTAGATGAAGAGGACAGGCCACATTTTCAAGGGGGATCAATATTTTGTACATTCTACACTGTTTCCCTCCAAGCCTCCTTCGCAAACCCCCTGGGGTGGTGGCAGGGGTTTTCGGAACAGCGAGAAGGGTAGGAGAAATAGATTCTTCCATTCCCTGTGGACTGCATTTGTGCCGCCGCTGTGAGGAAATAGTGAACGTGTAAAACAGCATTGATTGGTGAATTGACTCATTCCTGACTTGCGTTATAATCTGAAAAAATGAGAAACTAGCGACTGCAGAATAGGGGTGGGTATCATGTTGTTCCTTTCAGTCATATACAGTGGTGTGAACAAGTGTTGGCCCCCTTAATTTTTTTTTGTTTTGCATGTTTGTCACACTTTAATGTTTCAGATCATCAAACAAATTTAAATAATAATCAAAGATAACACAAGTAAACACAACATGCAGTTTTTAAATGAAGAGGTTTTTTTATAAAGGGAAAAAAATAAACCAAACCCACATGGCCCTGTGTGAAAAAGTGTTTCCCCCCCCCATGTTAAAACATAACTGTGGTTTATTACACCTGAGTTCAGTTCCTCTAGCCACACCCAGGCCTGATTACTGCCACATCTGTTCGCAATCAAGAAATCACTTAAATAGGACCTGTCTGACAAAGTGAAGTAGACCAAAAGATCCTCAAAAGTTACACATCATGTTGAGATCCAAAGAAATTCAGGAACAAATGAGAAAGAAAGTAATTGAGATCTATCCCAGATAGCACACATACGTTGGGCCGACGTCGTCCCGACTTACAAAATTCCATCGGCGCGATGTCGCTCCGAGATCGTTTGCTAATCGGCAAGACGTCGCCGCGATGTCGGCATTTAATCGCAAATGCTGTCCGGCCGACATTCGGCCGATGCAGCTTTAAATCCCCGCTGCTCTGCGTGGGCGCGGTTCACCGGCGTTTCTCTCATTCCTATTCTAACGTACCACCCGCGGCAGGAGCCGCTGGTTTATAATAAAACAATACACACGACACCACTCTCAATAACGGTTGCTTGTTTATTAACATTTTCAAGGTAGACATTAAACATACAAATACATTTACATTTATCAGATATATTTGTATCAAAAGTGACATACAAATGAGAATCATTCACTCTTTCAAAGATTAACCACAGCATTTGCAGTAAAACCATAGTAAAAACTAAATCAATATTTTTACTACAATAACCGTTTAACAATGACTGTTGCATTAAAACCACAGTAAGTACAAAACTAACCATTACTACAGTATTTGCAGTAAAACCATAGCAACCACATTTATTATGATTTTAAAAAACTATGGTTACTACAGTCATGCTTACCACAGTTTTACTGTAGTATTACTACAATTCAACTATAGTAGAACCATGGCATCAAAACCTTATGAACTAAAAAAAAAAAAAAAAAACTTGTTTACTATACTTATAGTTGCTACAGTTTTGCTACTGAAAAACCATGGTTAACTGCTCTATAATTATATACACATTTCATAATACTTATCATTCAAAGTAGGTTTACAGAAAATCCATTTTTCCAAGGTTACAATGTAAAAAAAAAAAAAAAACTTTAATCAGCCAGGTGATTGAGACTTACTGGGAAAGATCTTTTAGCAACAAAGAAATGTCCATATGACAGCAGCTCAAAGATAAAGGTAATTATCTATTTTTATTGCCACATCAGAATCGAATCTATCTTCATGGCAAAAACCGATGTACAATATTACAACAAAATAAAAACCGAGCAAACAAGCAGTTAAAATGTTTTAAGTTATATGATACATATTTTAAAATCTTTTCTAATAAAACCTTACTAAAGTATCTAGTGAAGTGTTCAGTTAAACACAATCCTTTAACATTATTAAAGGGTAAGTTCTACAATTTTTAATCCACTTTGTATGTTACAAAGTTGTTAATATATATAAAAGTTGTTTATTCTTTCTCAGAGATACCCTGTTTATTTGTCAGCAAAACTCTACTGCATGACGCAAAACACAGTATTTTGTCATTTTGTTGATGCAAAAAGTGTTTTTGTCAAAACTCATCATTTCATTATGAGTCATCCTGCAGAGTGTTGCTTACAGTATAAGTAAAAAGGGATTTATAGGTACACATAACTCATTTACAGATTTACAGATATTAGAAACACTGCAATAATACAAAGGGTTGAAAATTGATACCCTTAAAGGCAATATAAGGATAATATTTCACAGCTTTGTATGTCCATGTACAGCTGGCATCATCTGAAAACTTGAGTGTTGCGGTCTTCTGAAGTCTTCACAAGTAAGGCTGGATCTGATCTTGAACTGGCGTAACCTCTGGTAACCTTGGGATGGGCATCCAGAGAAAGAAACAGGAAAGCAAAAGGAGAAAGATTAGTATAGCAGCTGTTCATATTATTTCAGACCAAAGATGATTTATTTAAATTACATATAACTGTAGTGCAATGTTATATGAATGCTTAGCTAAAAATGTGTATTTTAAATTAATTTAAACAAAAAGATTGTACCTGACCCATGGACATAATCAGAAAGACTGTTTTAAAGTTAAAGAATTAAATACAAAAATGTTGCAACTTATACTTTAGTGGATTTTGGTATATCCTCACTATTATCAATTTTTTATTATCAGAGTTTTGTAACCTCATTACAGGCCAAGTATTAATGCCTGTATTTGTGCTTATTGTGATCTGGTTTAATCACAATAAGGATTTTTGTAGAAGCAAAGGTAAAAATATTATTTGCCCTCAGTATTCAGGGAACAGACACAGTCTCTACAGAATGGACTACATATGCCACAGTATCATTTAAAGGGTTAGTTCACCCAAAAATGAGAATTCTGTCATTAATTCCTCACTCTCATGTCATTCTAAAACTGTTAGACCTTTGTTCATCTTCAAATCACAAATTAGGATGTTTTGGATGAAATATGAGAGCTTTCTGACCCTGCATAGACAGCAAGGGCCCTACCACGGTCAAGACACAGAAGGGTAGTAAAAGCATTATTAAAATAGTCCATGTGACATCAGCGATTCAACCTTCATTTTATGATGCTACAAGAATACAAATTTAGTTTCTTTTGTGCACAAAATTACTCTCATAGTTTCATAAAATTACAGTTAAACCACAGATGTCACATGGACAATTTCAACAATGTCATTACTACCCTTCTCTGTCTTGACTGTGGTGGTTACCCTCACTGTCTATGCAGGGTCAGAAAGCTCTTGGATTTTATCAAAAATATTTTAATTTGTGTTCAGAAGATGAACGGAGGTCTTACGGGTTTGGAACAACATGGGCATGAGTAATTAATGACAGAATTTTCATTTTTAGGTGAACTAGCCCTGTAAGTGGGAGGTACATTATAACTGTAATGTGCACTACCTTTCAAAAGTTTACGTCTTTGAAATAAGTCGCTTCTGCTCACCAAGGCTGCATTTATTTGATCAAAAATGAAGTAAAAACAATAATATTGTAAAATATTATTACAATTTAAAGGGATGGTTCGGAGTAGAATTGACTTCGTTGCTATGCACTCCGAAGCCCATCTAAATACCCCATCCGGAGTTTTTTTTACCTTAGTCGAACATTTATGGAGATATTAGAGTTTTTCGAATTGCTTGTTACAGGAGTGAATGGTACATGTAATGTATCTCGTAAATTGCACCACTAAACGTGCAAGTAATCTTAGCAAACTTGTACAGTAGTGTAAATAGGTTATGTACTCACAAAACGCTGCATCAGAACATTTGTAAGTCCACCATGAGTGTTTTAAAAACAAGTTTTACCCGAGAACTACTAGTCTCAGAAACTACAAGTCGACGTCACTTCCCTGGTTTGAAAAAAGCTCATTAAAGTCCTCCTACTACATCTGTGTGCATGTCAACTTGTAGGAGGACTTTTACGTGCTTTTTTCAAACCAGGGAAGTGACGTCGACGTGTCGCCATTTGTAGTTTTTGAGACTAGTAGGGATCCGCTAAAACGTGTTTTTAAAACACTCATGGTGGACTTACAAATGTTCCGATGCAGCGTTTTGTGAGTACATAACCTATTTACACCACTGCACAAGTTTGGTAAGATTACTTGCACGTTTAGTGGTGCAATTTACGAGATACATCACATGTACCATTCACTCCTGTAACAAGCAATTCGAAAAACTCTAATATCTCCATAAATGTTTGACTAAGGTAAAAAAAACTCCGGATGGGGTATTTAGATGGGCCTCGGAGTGCATAGCAATGAAGTCAATTCTACTCCGAACCATCCCTTTAACAACAGATTTTTGTGAATATATTGTGAAATTAAATTTCTTTTTATCAAAGCTGCATTTTCAGCATCTTTACTCCAGTCTTCAGTGTGACATGATCCTTCAGAAATCATTCTAATATGCTGATTTGCTGCTCAAAAAATATTTTTAATTTCTAATTATCAATGTCTTATCATTATCAGTTATCAAAAGTTAAAGGAAACATTTATGTTTCAAACAAATGCTGTAAATTAAAAAAGAAACTTTTTTTATTCATCAAAATATCCTCCTGCATTGAGTCAAACACATGATTAATGATTTCTGAATGATCATGTGACCCTAAAGACTGGAGTAAAGATACTGAAAATGTAGCTTTGCATCACATAAATAAATTACTTCTCTAACTATATTAAAATAGAAAACAATCATTTTAAATTGTATTAATTTCACAATATTACTGTTTAACTGTATTATTTATCAAATACACACAATTGTGGTGGGCAGAAGAGACTTTACCATACCAAAACTTACGAAACAGTAGTGTATGTTTGATATTTTACTTACTAGACAATGGTTTACAGCACTTTGGAGAAGAAGGTTCACTCTGAGTCTGCTGATGTGCCACAGGCCATCATCATGGAAGAATCTAGGAACAAAACATTTGTCACAGAGACCACAATATTTAGTATGCAGTTGGTGGTTTATTAGAAGGAAACAAGTTAAAGTACAGGTAAAATGCAAAAAAAAACCAAAAAAAAAATACTATTAGATAACAGAATATGTTTTTAGTTTTAAGTAGAGTTACATTTGGCTGTGAAAAGCTTCTTAAAATTACTATAATAATTAAATATTTAATTTTGTAAAAGACATTAACAGACACATGGTTATATAGGATAAATATATTGTGAAAAATGCTTAAAGTTATTTTTAATGAGCTTCTTCGGTTCACCTGTATTTCCTGTTTCTGTCAGCAGCTCTCTTAAAACATTTTGAAACCTTGGAGCTTCCCTTCTGTTGTGGAGGCTTTATTTCTGTCCCCCTGAAAGAACATATTTTGTCAGTATGCGTTTACCATACAAGATCAAGACGCATTTGAACTTGGCAGCCATTAAGGTTCAATAAATGAGACTACTTCCAATAACCCATAGACAAATTGTCAGCAAAAAAGCCAAAAGTTTCATAAACAAGACCTCAATCTCTAGAGTTAGCATACTTCATCTGTGAGATGCTAACAGACTTTTTCGAAGACATTAAACCATTTCTACAAAGTAAATATTCAACAGAAACGCGTCAATTACAAGTAAGGAACAGTTTTATGTATTAATTGTGTGATTTTAAGCACTAAACTTACCTAAAAGCAGTGACAACAGCAGCTAGAGACGGAGTTTTGTGTCAGGTGTCTTGCTACAGCCCCGTTTCCGTGGCAACCTCTCCAGTGTAAACTTAGACATTCAACAAATTAAAATACGTCAAAGTCACGCAGTATTTACAAAAGTAAACATCTAGAATTGAATCATTACATTATTAATCTAGTCTCATTCAATCATTATCCAACAGACTATTAGTTTAAAAAGGAACCACAACAATAGCTGGCTCACCGTAGAGACGGAGACTTTCTGGCAGCCTGTACCAGAGTGAAAAACACGACGAAAAACGTTAGTTAGAAAGTAGTGTAACACTACTGAAATAAAAACTAAAAACAAACTCTGAACTAAGCTTTTTGCTGCTCGGTGTCTAACGTTAGCTCGTCCCCTCAGAGAAACAGCTGGAAACACAGTAAAATAAAATCCATTAGCGTTAGCTAAACAAGTTAACCTTATTTGGAAACGAGCCAAAGTCTCAAGTAGGGCTCACGCAAAGTCTTTTACCTGTACTACAGTGCACCAAGCGCCTTACTAGTTATAAAGTGTCACAAAATTAACAAAATAATATATTTTTTCCAATAAACTCAAGTGAAAACTTACCTGAAAGCCACGGATGTCGCCGGGGGAGTCGCAATCTCTCTGGTGGGTTGCTAAGAGACGAGTAACTGTACAAGTTCAAACAGAAAAACGCGGCATCGGCCTTCTGTCGTGAGCCGACTCAGAGCCGACCTTTGATGAGCTGGCAAAGTAGAGCACTGACCAAATTACACCCGCCTACGCCTGGCCGATCCTTTTTAGATCTTAGAGTTTATGAGTCCGACGTTCTGCTTACGGGCCGACATCGGCCCGACGTATGTGTGCTGTCTGGGATCAGTCTGGAAAAGGTTATAAAGCCATTTCTAAAGCTTTGGGACTCCAGCGAACCACAGTGAGAGCCATTATCCACAAATAAAGAACTGCAGGCCTCTCTTGCCTCAGTTAAGGTCAGTGTTCATGACTCCACCATAAGAAAGAGACTTGGCAAAAATGGCCTGTCCAAGACAAAAAACGCTGCTGAGCAAAAAGAACATAAAGGCTCGTCTCAGTTTTGCCAGAAAACATGTTGATGATCCCCAAGACTTTTGGGAAAATAGTCTGTGGACTGACGAGACAAAAGTTGAACTTTTTGGAAGGTGTGTGTTCCATTACATCTGGCGTAAAAGTAATACAGCATTTCAGAAAAAGAACATCATACCAGCAGTAAAATATGGTGGTGGTGGTATTGTGATGGTCTGGGGCTGTTTTGCTGCTTCTGGACCTGGAAGACTTGCTGTGATAAATGGAACCGTGAATTCTGCTGTCTACCAAAAAATCCTGAAGGACAATGTCCAGCCATCTGTTCGTGACCTCAAGCTGACACGAACTTAGGTTCTGCAGCAGGACAATGATCCAGAACACATCAGTAAATCCACCTCTGACTTTTTTGTTTTTCTTCAGCCATTCAAAGTCCTGACCTGAATCCTATTGAGATGCTGTGGTATGACCTTAAAAAGGCAGTTAATGCTCGAAAACCCTCCAATGTGGCTGAATTACAACAGTTCTGCCAAGATGAGTGGGCCAAAATTCCTGCACAGCGCTGTAATAGACTCATTGCAAGTTATCGCAAACGCTTGATTGCAGTTGTTGCTGCTAAGGGTGGCCCAACCAGTTATTAAGTTTAGGGGGCAAACACTTTTTCACACAGGGCCATGTAGGTTTGGATTTTGTTTTCCCTTTATAATAAAAAAAAACTTCATTCATAAACTGCATGTTGTGTTTACTTGCGTTATCTTTGATTAATATTTAAATTTGTTTGATGAGCTGAAACATTAAAGTGTGACAAACATGCAAAAAAAAATAATAATAAAAATAAAAAAATAATCAGGAAGGGGGCCAATACTTTTCACACCACTGTATTGCTCAACATCAATACAGCACCAACCCCACGTCCTCCAGCCCTGCAGGGGGCAAATGCACCAATCAGTGATCCAGGTGTGGAGAGATGACCTGAAGGTGCTTCAAGTGCACTTGAGAAACTTGTACCTCCAAGTCATGCATTTGTTATTCTGACGTGTGACGCATTCAAGTTGGAACATAACAATGTGATATTTTCGACTCTTTTTGAAGTGCGCAATACAACCAGTGTTTGTCACAGCTTTATTTTTTGTTGTAGTTTCTGTCTTTGACAAAGCTATCTCATGATCCTTTTTATTTTTTAGTTCAGTCAGTATTTTTTAGCCATGTCATATTTATATAACGTTTGTGCAGATGCAAGTTGTAATATTATGTTTGTGCTATGGGTCAAAAGTTATAACTACAATTTATAATCTTTTTGAAAGTATAATGCTCAAAAAGGCTATATTTATTTGATAAAAAAAATACAGTACAGTACAGTAATATTGTGCAATATTATTACAATTTTAAAGAACTGTTTGCTTTTTGAATATATTTAACAATGTATTTTTTTTTCCTGTGATGCAAAGCTGAATTTTCTGCAGCCATTACTCCAGCCTTCTGTGTCACATGAATTAGTGATTAGATTAGAAATCATTCTAATATGCTGATTTGCATCTCAGTTGTCAATCAGTTATTACTGGTGCTTAATTATTAATGATGGTTCTTTATATTATAAATGGTGAAAACTGTTTTTTCCTGCTTAACATGTTTGTAAAAACCATGATACATTTTTCAGGATTTAAAACATATTATT
>NW_027394844.1:0-13255 GCF_049309525.1 Garra rufa | reverse complement strand
AAAATATTTGGATGCTGGTGTCGGTCTGGTCCACAGAAGTTCACGCTTGTTCTTCAGAAGCTCATTGAGCGTGTTCACCAAGTCGAATGTATGATGACAACGTAGAAATCGTTCAATGAGACTGTGCCTTCTGTAGTTTGATGAGGTGATTTTTAACTGAAATTATTGTATGATTTGGAACGTTGTATCCGAGCTGAGATAAATATTTAAAGCGAAAAAGAAATAAAAGCACTTTTTGGGAATTATTTAGCAAATACTTATCACTATTGACTGCATTGACTGTCTTCTGTGGAGCGGGTCGCCCCCTCATGGGCGCTCTCATGTTGACATGCAATCTGCTAATAATTAAACAATGATAATGCATTTAGTTTACAAGGGCTCAGTGTTTTACAAAGTATGAACGTAAAAGTGTAAGAAAACCAATAACAACAAACACAATATACCAAAAACAATGGCGCATGCATCAGCAATATATATATATATATATATATATATATATATATACATACAGTCAAGCCCGAAATTATTCCTACCCCTGGCAAATTCTGACTTAAAGTTACTTTTATTCAACCGGCAAGTTTTTTTTTTTTTTTTTTTTTTTGGATTAGAAATGGCACAGACGTCTTCCAGAAGATAATTAGATGATGTATCATTGTGGAAAAATTATTACTCATCTTTTATTTACATTTGATCAAAAAGTGGCATGTCCAAAATTATTCATACCCTTCTCAATAATCAATAGAAAAGCCTTTATTGCCTATTACAGCAATCAAATGCTTCCTATAATTGCTGACCAGCTTTTTGCATGTGTCCACTGGTATTTTTGCCCATTCATCTTTAGCGATGAGCTCCAACTCTTTCAGGTTGGAGGGTCTCCTTGCCATCACCCTGATCTTTATCTCCCTCCACAGATTCTCAATTGGATTTAAGTCAGGACTCTGGCTGGGCCACTGCAAAACCTTAATGTTTTTGTCTGCTAATCATTTCTTCTACACTTTTGCTGTGTGTTTTGGGTCGTTGTCTTGCTGAAATGTCCACTGGTGCCCAAGGCCAAGTTTCTCTGCAGACTGCCTGATGTTGTTGTTGAGAATTTTGATGTATTGCTCCTTTTTCATGGTGCCGTTTACTGTGATTAGGTTCCCTGGTCCACCGGCTGAAAAACACCCCCAAAACATTAGGTTCCCACCACCATGTTTGACAGTGGGGATGGTGTTCTTGAGGTTGAAGGCTTTTTTACGCATAATGAAGGCTACATCATTGTGGCCAAACAATAAAATTTTTGTTTCATCTGACCACAAAACAGAAGACCAGAAGTCTTCTTCTTTCTCCAGATGAGCATTTGCAAAGGCCAAGCGGGCTTTTGTGTGCCTTATCTGGAGAAGTGGTGTCCTCCTTGGTCTGCGTCCGTGGAACCCAGTGGTGTGCAGTGTCTGTTGGACTGTCTGCCTTGAGATGTTGCCACCAGCAGAGCCCAGATTCATCAGGATGGCCTTGGTGGTGATCCTTGGATTCTTTTTTACCTCTCTCACTATCCTCCTGGCCAGCACAGGTGTCACTCTTGGCTTCCGACCACGTCCTCTGAGATTTTTCACAGTGCAGAACGTCTTGTATTTTTTAATAATACTTTGCACTGTAGCCACTGGAACTTCAAAACATTTAGATACGGTCTTATAGCCCATGGCTGTCCACAAACCAACAGCAGAGAGTTTCTGTTTTTCACCAGTTGATTAAAACAGCTGTTCCCAATGAATCAAGGTAATTAGGATGCTTTAGAACAGCTTGGACTATTTGGAATGGTATAGAACTTTGGATTTTCCCATAGACTGAGACAGTTTGCAAAGGGTATGAATAATTTTGGACATGCCACTTTTTGTTCAAATGTAAATAAAAGCTAAGAATTATTTTTTCCCACAGTAATGCCTCTTGTACATCGTCTTATTATCTTTTGGGAGAAGCCTGTGTCAAAAGCCTGTGTTTCCGGTCAAAAAAGTAACTTTAAGTCAGAATTTGCCAGGGGTATGAATAATTTCGGGCTTGACCGTGTGTATATATATATATATATATATATATATAAGGCTATAAACGTCAAGACAATACATATTAATATAGGTTAACATAACTGTGTCTTAAGAAGGGGTATTATTTTTCAAAATTGCTTACCAGATCAAAATGTAGCCAAAATCATGGTAACATTTCATGTTAACTTTGCAGTATAACCAGCAAACTGTGCATTCAGCACTCTGAATACATTTACTTTGCAAGATATTGTTACACAGCATTTTATTTAAAAATAATAATAATAATAACAAAAAAATCACAAATTTAGACAAATTTCAAAAATATTTGCAGACGGAACCTTTCCAAATTCTATATTTTTGTTTGGATGCATGGCTCATTATGTTAACATTGTTTTCCTGAAAAAAAAATTATAAAAAAAACTGATGTGATGACAAAACTGCTTCATAGCCAGTGAAAAATTGGGAATAGTAACCAATATAGCACTTCTAGCAGTAATTCAGCAGTTGGCACTAACTTGAGGAATCACAGCCAGGTCAAAATTAATTCACAACAGCTGCACTCTTGCTCATGTGATAGGCCTATTGCTTAAATGTAGCATTCCACATTCAACATTTTATTTAGGTGAAAAAAATGTATAATATATATGTTTATGATCGAAGCAGAAAAGTGATACATATATACAAAATAAATAAATAATCACTAACATAATTTGTTTATCCTACTACGTAAAAACTTTTTTTTTTCTTCAAGAAAGAAAGAGTGTATTTTGTTTTAGAGGAAGTGGTTTAGACAAAGGAAAATGGTGAAAATGCACTTCACTGCGTGTATTTGAGACATCCAGGCAGGGGCCTGTTGACGGTCAACTCCAGTGAGAGACCGATCTGCGTGTCTGCAGACCAGGAAGCCTATCTCAGCCATTTTGTTTCTGCGCCTCTTCGCTATGGCGGAGATGGACGACGGTGATGAGCCGGGTTTAGTGCACACTCATAGCAGTTCTTCTGGATCCAAATCAGGGGGAGACAAAATGTTTTCCCTCAAGAAGTGGAATGCGGTAGCCATGTGGAGCTGGGATGTGGAGTGTGACACCTGCGCTATTTGTCGGGTTCAAGTAATGGGTAAGTGTTTCTCTAGCTAGCCGGCTAGCTGAAATAGCATTTGTGTACCTTTCTGTGATTGTTAGCTGGTTTACCTCAACAGACCATGAGTAGGCAGATAATACTGCCTGTATCCGACTGACCCACTACTGAGTCGTTTCTAGCAGAGTGACACAGTTAAAAGTAAATGACATACTGCTGCCTACATTGAAAGCATTTGTAGAAACCATAAGTTACATGAATGCTCAAAAATGCTGTGATTGGGAAGATCAAACGCAGCTAAATTCTAAATCAAACGCGAGAATCAAACCTTCCATAGCCAAAATAATAAATCGAATACAAATGAACCATGGCGCTGAATCGAATTTTATACTCGCGTATTTAAATTACTGAATGGAACGATCGAAAATCTACAAGAAACGTGAATGATGCTCAAATTCTGAATCAAACATTTGATCGCACTTAAAGGAGAAGTTCACTTATAGAACAAAAAATTACAGATGAAGTACTCACCCCTTTCTCATCTAAGATATACATGTATTTCTTTCTTCAGTCGTAAATAAATTGTTTGTTTTGTTTTGTTTTTTTTGGAGGAAGACATTTCAGGATATTTCTTGATATAGTGGACTTCAATGGTGCCCCGAGTTTGAACTGCCAAAATGCAGTTTAAATGTGGCTTTAAATGATCCCAAATGTGGTTGTAAATTACCCCAGTCGACGAAGAAGAGTCTTATTTAAAAAACATACAATTTATATAGTACTTTTTAATGTCAAACACTCATCTTGTCTCGCTCTTGCCAGAACTGTTTTTTTTTTTTTTTCTCGGTTCAAGACAGTTAGGGTATGTTGAAAAACTCCTGCCTCATTAGGCACATTTCCATTACAGATTTGCGCAAAACTTTGGCGATATTTTAACCGATTTTTTAACCGATTAACCGATGTTATGCGACTAATTTTTTTGTCTCGTGATAAGTCATGGCAACAGATTTTTTGTGGAATTTGGGCTATATTTAATCAAATGTGATCTCTAAATGCGAAAAAAAAAAAATTCCATTGTTGTGCAAAATATTCCTTTTTAAACTGTCTGAAAAAAAACACCATGTAAAAACTTTTTTTTTGCAAAATATGGGAGTATTTGCGCAATTGACATGTTTCCATTCGGCGTGTTTTCAATTCGCAATTTTAATTTGCGCAATTTAAAGGGTAACGGAAAGGTAGCTATTTTCTCCTTTTCACATAAATCGTCCTACATCACTTTTTTACCTTTTTTTTTTTTTTTTGTTAAGGGTGATTGATCGTTTGCATGTTCACTTTGCAAACACTGGGTCTGTACTTCTGTAGCAATGTAGGATGATTTTGAGATGATTTTTGAAGTTGAGGGTGAAACTATAATGGGAGTTTTTCGACATACTCTATCTGTCTTAACCCAGAATACCCTAAGTTCAGGGAGAGCAAGACGAGCATTTGAGGTTAAAAATTATCTAAATTGTTTTATTTATTTATTTTTTAAATATGAAAATAATTGATCCCTTCGCTAGATAAGACCCTTGTTCCTCTGCTGTGATCATTTATAATCGCATTTGGGATCATTTGAAGCCGCATTTAACTTGCATTTTGGAAGTTCAAACTTGGGGCACCATATACCCTGCTGAAAAAACAGCTAAACCAGACTAGGCTTGTTGGCTGGTCTTAGCTGGTTTAAGCTGGAAGTAGCTGGTTTTAGCTGGTCTCCCAGCCTGACCAGCTAAAGTGGCCAAAACCCCTCTAAAACCAGCCTGCTGACCAGCTAAAACCAGCCAACCAGCCTAGGCTGATTTTAGCTGCTTTTTTCAGCAGAGTAGTTTTATTATATGGAGAAAAATCCTAAAATTTGTTCCTTAAAAACAGTTTCTTTACGACGGAAGAAAGAAAGACATGAACATCTTGGATGACAAGAGGGTGAGTACATTGTCTGTAAATTTTTGTTCTGGAAGTGAACTAATCCTTTAAGAGTTTTTAAATGTTCTAGTGAACCAGTGATGTTAAAAAAAATAAGCAGCTTAATATTCTCAACTGCTTCACTGTTTGTGAAAAAAAAAAAAAAAAAGCCAAGTCACACGTTCAGACACAATTGATGCCCAAAAGTGAAGAATCAAATGTGTAAATGTATCTATACTTTTGTTTTCACACTGTCATTATAATCCGCACTTTTTAAACCTGGTAAAGGAACATTTTATAAGGGCTTGTTAACCCTGGGTCATACTGGGTTATTATGTTTTACATTTCACACTTGTGGTACTTTACCCCTGATTAACAATTGACCCTGAATGCTCATAAGCTGAAGATTGCTAACCCGAGGTTAATGTTCTTTTTTTAAATTTTTGCAGCGTCAGTGTCATTGATTGGATAAATCCAGCGGGCCATATTTACATAAAGGCTCCAGATTTGTACATCGTCATATTATATATCTCTAAAAGGCTTTTCAGACTGGTTAACCCATTGTTCTGAATACCACATTTAACGGCAGGGTATGGAAACATTTGTGACCCTGGACCACAAAACCAGTCATAAGGTTTAATTTGACAAAACTGAGATTTATACATCATATGAAAGCTCAATAAATAAGCTTTCTATTGATGTATGGTTTGTTAGGATAGGACAATATTTGGCTGAGATACGTCTATTTGAAATCAGAAATCTGAGGATGCAAAAAAATAAAAAAGACTGAGAAAATCACCTTTAAAGTTGTCCAAATTAGGTTCTTAACAATGCATATTACAAATCAAAAATTACATTTTGATATGTTTACAGTAGGAATTTTACAAAAAAATCTTCATGGAACATGATCTTTACTTAATTTCTCAATGATTTTTGGCATAAAAGAAAAATCAAAAATTTTGACCCATGCTATGTATTTTTGGCTATTGCTACAAATATACCCCAGCGACTTAAGACTGGTTTTGTGGTCCAGGGTCACATTTTACATGTGATTTAGAAGCGGATAAGCACCACTTTTTACCTGGGGTTATAAAACCCAGCTCTGCCCCAGGATTCTGTTTACATGGGTTTAGAATGACCTTAGAAAGCCCTTAACTATATGATCAAGTTTTCTAGAATGGACTATAAATGTAAAAATTAATTTGTCTCTTCTTTATTCAAATTCACATTATCAGCATTTATCCACCCCATCACTGGAACATAGTGTTTTTCTCCATAACTGTCCAAAACCCCTTAATTTGTGGCATGCGATTGGCTGTTGGTTGCTAAACATCTAACACCATATCGTTTCACACCGCACTGGTTAATGTCCCAGAAACACCACCTGTTGTGTAAACCATAGTTTAAGCTATAATGAGGGTGCGCAATGTAAACCTTTATGTGAACAGGTCGCATGCTGTGTTCCTCCAATCAATGACACTGACACTAAATAAGCAGATGGGAACGTTAACTAAGTTTTTAGGAGTTTAGAGTCCGAAACTTCATCTTATGACTACCCAGGGTTAATAGCAGTGAGAAACTTGAAACTAGATGACTCGGGATTCTGTCCAAAAGTGGTGCAAATTCAGTGTTTAAATCCACCTATGTGCATTCAGTCGTGTTTGCGGTAATATAAACAATATATACTAAAATGGTAGGCAGTTGACTAGGCTTGAGAGACGGCTCTCAAGTAAATGTAGTTCACTTGCATTCTAATAATTTTACACAGAGTCAGACTGTAACTTCACATGACCTAAATGAGCCTAAAAGAAACTGGGTATGTTTGAATTAATATTGATTATGTATTTCAGATGCATGCTTGAGATGCCAGGCTGAAAACAAACAAGAGGACTGCGTTGGTAAGTCGATCACTGCTGGCATACTAATTGTCTTCCTAATTAATCAATTACATTTATCCCCTAATTACTTAATTACATTAATCCCCTAGAACAGGGATGGGCAACTGGCGGCCCACAGTCTTTTTTAGTACAACCCGCTGGATTGTATTAGCCTCGGATGATCAATTTTAAAACATTTGAAAAGTAAGTGATAGGGATGCACTGAAATAAATTCTTGGCCAAAGCCGAATAAAATTAAACACTGGGCCGGTGATTTTTTTTTTTCCACCATTGCATAAATTAAAAAGCCAAAATGTGCTTTTTACAGTTTTGTCTTGCTTTTCAAAAAAGAAAAAATCAATTACAAGACAACAATTAAAAAATATTTACTTAACACTGAACATTTTTAACATTCTAGTAGACATTATAGCCTACCAACAAACCACAATTAAACTTAAAATTAATAAGTTACATTATAAAATAATATTCTTTGGCCATTTTTAAGATCCCTATCTTGAATCAGACGGGTTTTTTTTATGTACAAATAAATGCTGCCTTGCTGAGAAAAGGAGAATGCTACAATAAATGTTTTAATAGAGCTGTTGTAGTGACTGTTATCATTATTTTTGTCATGCTTTATTTTATTTTACAGAACAACCGTAAAATTACAATACTAACATTTATAAATGTTGACTTACTTTGGCGGAAACTCGCAAGAAGACCTCAGTACTACTTCCCTTCCCTCGAAGCATATGCTTGCACAGTTACAGTTTAAGCTTCACTTTTAATTTACAATGTAATACAGTGCCTTGCAAAAGTATTCATACACCTTCATTTTTTTCACATTTTGTTTTGTTGCAGCATTATGTTAAACTGTTTTAAATTAGTTTTTCCACACATCAATTTACACTCCATACACCATAATAATGACAAAGCAAAAACCAGATTTGCAAATTTTACAAATTTATTAAAAATAAAACACTGAAATAAGTACATTGCATAAGTATTCATACCCTTAACTCAGAACATAGTTGAAGCAGCTTTACAGCCTCAAGTCTTTTTGGGTCTGATGTGACCATCTTTGCACATCTGCATTTGGCAATTATCTGCCATTCTTTGCCTCACCTTTTCACCTCTCAAGCTCTGTCAGCTTGGACATTTTCTAGAGTCCTAGTTGTTCCAGTCGTCTTCCATTATGGATAGTGCTTCTGTGAACCTTCAATGCAGCAGATTTGTTTCTGAACTCTTCCCTAGATCATTGCCTTAACGCAAGTCTGTCACTGAGCTCTACAGGCAGTTATCTTGACCTCAGGACTTGGTTTTTGCTCTGATATGCATTTTCAGCTGTTAGACCTTTTCTGAGAGGTGTGCGCCTTTCTAAATCAGACTCATTCAAATGAATTTGCCACAGTTTAACTACACTCGAAGTGTAGTAACATCTAGAAGCAATATGAATTGTTGTTACAAACCTGTTTTGTGCTTTGTCATTATGGTGTATGAGATGTAGACTGATGTGGAAAATAAGTAATTTAAAGCAGTTTAACATAACGCCGCAACAAAACAAAATGTGAAAAAAATGAAGGGATGAATATTTTTGCAAGGCACTGTAAATTATATACTTGAGTCGTTTATCAGTGGCTTTTATCCAAAGCGACTTGTAGTACACCTATTAGGGGCAATCCAACTAAAGCAACCTGGGGTTAAGTATCTTGACCGAGCAGACGATCCGTAGTATTAATTTGCGTCACACTGGTTAGACAGCTGGATAGTGTCGCACTTAAAGGGACAGGTCAGCCAAAAATGAATATTCTGTCATCATATTTTCACCCTCATGTTGTTACTGGGTCAGAAACATTACTGTCTCTTATTCTGTCTTTCTCTTAGTGGTATGGGGAGAGTGCAACCACTCCTTCCACAACTGCTGCATGTCCCTGTGGGTGAAGCAGAACAATAGATGCCCGCTATGCCAACAGGACTGGGTGGTACAGAGGATCGGCAAGTGAGGATTCAAGCTTTGGACCCGCATTTCCTCCGTCCACTTTGGCACTACTCCGTTTCGGGAGACCGGACTGATTATCAGAGCATCTCCAGTCGCTGAATGTGTAGGAAAACCTGTATGCATGTGTGTGACCGTCAAAGTGAAACCATGGATATAGGCAGAAGTCCAGGTGACACTTGTTAGCTTTACCCTTCTGTCACCTCATACAGCATTAAGAACCAGCCAGAAGAGCTCTGGGATACGAGAGGTTCACTTGCGTGTTTGTGGCATCGTGTGATGATATAACTGAAGTTGTGATATGAATGTGTGTTTTAAATGTGTTAGAAATAAAAAAAAAATATTCAATGGCTTATAGGTGTGTGTTTTTGTTAATATTTAGCTTTTAATGGACGGATTCAAAGGGTTAGTTCTCTTGAAAATCAAGATTCTGTCATTAAACTTCAGGCTGGCTTGTGGGAAAGTTTTATTCTATGCTAGTACTTCAAAAGCACAAAATCTATCGGAAGAAATATTTGGAAAAAAATTTACATATAAATATAATTCCTAAGTGTCCTGCCAGTTTGCTGTGTATTGCTCCATTCTCTTCTAATTCCGGTGACACAAATCAGCTCAGGATTCGAGTGCTTGTGATTAGTCCGGAAGACATTAGACCCATTAGTTGTAATTTGATGCAGGCTTTTCAGCCAGCATTTATTTAAACTGTTTGTATTGATAATTCCCCTGGTGCGTTCTGGCGTTAAGGGCTTTGCTAAAGAGTGTAATTTAATTTAATATAATCAAGGCTTGTCTAATATAATTTTAATACAATAACCTATATTTGGTCTATACCTATAATGCAATCTTTGGTGTTTATCTGTTAAATAGAAGAGAATATCATTTTTATTGCTGAACAATGAGGGATTCTGGAGTTTATCATATGTGACCCTGGACCACAAAACCAGTCTTAAGTCGCTGGGGTATATTTGTAGCAATAGCCAAAAATACATTGCATGGGTCAAAATTATTGATTTTTCTATTATGCCAAAAATCATTAGGAAATTAAGTAAAGATCATGTTCCATTAAGATTTTTTGTAAAATTCCTACTGTAAATGTATCAAAATGTAATTTTTGATTAGTAATATGCATTGTTAAGAACCTAATTTGGACAACTTTAAAGGTGATTTTCTCAGGATTTTGATTTTATTGCACCCTCAGATTTCAGATTTTCAAATAGATGTATCTCGGCCAAATATTGTCCTATCCTAACAAACCATACATCAATAGAAAGCTTATTTACTGAGCTTTCATATTATATATACATCTCAGTTTTGTCAAATTTAACCTTATGACTGGTTTTGTGGTCCAGGGTCACATATTATTTATACATATTGCCAGTTTCATGGGCTGCCTCCTGGGACACATTGAAGGAGTTATAGCTTTTTGGCTCACTGATGTAGAAAAATAAAATGTATCACTCTACAAAACTATTTCCAAGCATTTGAATTTTCGTTACACAATTTTCTGACTATTTTATATTAAGGGGAGACACTGCAGGCAAAAACACAGTTTTTTTTTTTTTCATGCATCTGTCAAGTTTGAGATTTTGGGCGTTTTGGTTTTTTATTAAGTGCTTTTCAGACTAGTGGAAAGAAAACACCCAAAAGACACTGTTAAGTGTTTCTTTTATAGCACTTTATCTATTTGTCAATAGATTTTAATTGCAATACATAATTTTAAAGGCCGTTTTCTCAAAATGAGCTCCTACACTGAGCCATAAATCTCCACTTCAGCAGCACTTACACACACCAAACTTTACATTTGTATTCCTGTCTATATCCTGAAGGTTTTTACAGAGGGATTTGTGCATATATAATTTGCTTGACTTTATACATTTTACTCCCCCAAAAATAAAAATAAAAAGACATTGTTTTCTGTCTGTTCTAAGTTTTTTCTGAATTATGGAGTGACAAAATGAGGAAACCAAAATCCCCTCCGTAAAAACATTTAACTCTAATATGTCAAAAAAATTAAACAAGAATTTTGAAACTGACATCATCCAGTGTTTAGATTGTTGTACTATAAATGTATGCAAATTAGTGCATATTTCATTAAATAATGCCTAATTTGCATATTACTATACAATGCAATAATACTAAAAATGTTTGCAATTTTCAATGTAATCAATCAATTGGGTAAGTAAGGTGATAACTATTAGTTAATTGTTTTACCCTATTCACCTGCATTGTCTCAGATCTTGCCATGCATCTTAATACATTCTAATACTGTATTATTATGGGAATATAATGTCAGTTGTCTGCCAGACAACCTGTTAATGCTCTGAAACACAAAGCAGCCAAGAGGACAGATTTCGCTGTAATGTTTACAGCTAATGACAGCTTATTCTCACTTTACTCTCATTCTGTTCTCGTATAATGAGCTTTAAACCTGCTCTTGTAAGCTCTTAAAGTCTTCAGACTCTCGAAGAACTGAAAACAACCACAATCTCTTAGCTTATAACATGATCATCAAGTATTAAAATGTAATTAGTGTATAGCCAAGCCAAGCATGACCACTCTGTCTTAAAATTGGGGTTCGGAATTTAATCTGGACGCATATCTCTGCGACCGAATGATGTATGGCCTTGAAAATTAATATTCCAAAAGAAATGTTTATTAAAAACTAGAATCTAAAATCATATTGGAATATCGTTAATACTTCTTGAGATATAGGCACATGAACTTTAGAAAAAAAATATTTATGGCACTCAGACTGGTATGAATGCAATTGTCTTGACAGAAAGAAACAAGATACATCTCTAGCTTCAACATTATTTGTTCTTCAGACATTCCTCTTTAGAAGACAAAAGTATCATATTTTTTCAAACTGACCCACATTTGGTTTTTGGCCACTGAAAATTTTACATTTTAACAATTTACTCCTGGAGCCATATTGAAGTTTCAATATCTCTGAAACCAGATCTCATTGTTTATAAAAAGTGTTTATAAAAAAGAATGCATGAAGCTAGAATAAAATGTTTTGTTTACAAGCAGATACCAGATATTCAACAAAATATATACAAATTAATACCTAAATAGGGACATAGTAGTATACTTAAAGTATGATATAAAGTTCACAACTTAGGAGTATACTTGCAGTATAAAACTACTAAACTAATAGTTTACTGAGACTATTCTTCAAAGTGTACTAAAAATGCATAAAAAAGTATTTTATTAGTAAACTATCAGTATACCTATCAGTTCACTTTTAGTATACTTGCAATACAAACTGAAAACAGATGTAAACTAGCTAGTGTACTTAAAGTATACTTTTAGATACTAGAAAGTGGGCTAATTTAGTACATTGCACTATTAGTACACTGATATTTGTATACTTACTACATAAAGTATACTTAAAAATATACTTGACCTTTACTTAAGTATACTTCTTTTTGGTAAGGGTTATTTTAACGTATTATCTTAATTATGAACACTGATTTGTAGTGCAAATGGTTTAACCTTTTACTGTGCATTGTTATTCTTGTTAGTTTACTATAGTGGCTAATAGGCTTTGACGTTGAAGAATAAGGTGGATATCTAGGGACCAGAATGTCCCTTTTTACTTGGGTTAGTAAAAACCACCAAGAACCCTACATGCTAAAACACTGAGTAGCAGAGAGCATCTGTTTCATGAGCTAGTACCTCTCGCATTTTCTTCGTAAACCTAGTTCTGTTTTATTTCCTCGAAGACAGAGCAGGTCAATTGCATTGTCTATCCCTTAGCATTGTGGCTAAACATAGTCCAAAGCCTCTTAAGTTAGGTTCCTTTCCATGAGCAGTATCCACGAATTAGTATACAAAGACACTTACTTCAGGGAAAATCCCTATTGAGGTTTTTAACTCTGACTGAGTGGCACAAGGAAGGCTCAGACTTGAGGCTCTGAAGCCTCATTCATTTTGACTCGTCAGTGTATCTCAGTCCTTATTCATCTTTACACGTAGTTAACCCAAACCTCGCCAATGCCATGTGCGACCTGGGTGGACTGGACAACCTGGTGGCCAACACAGCCTACCTGAAAGCACAGAGTCTAGACGACCGGGAGATGAGGAAACGAAGGCGTAGCCTAATTCTTCCCCAAATTGAGAACTGTGCAGAGGTGCGTGCAACTATTCCCAAGGATTTTGAGGACATCTGTGAGCAACAGCCCATTGGGAAAAAATACTTCCGGCAGTTCCTTTTAGTCTCCAGTCCAGAATATCTAGCCGCTGCAGAATTTCTAGATGAGTTAAACGACTGGATTTTGGCAGAGGCAGGAGCTAAAGACAAAGCCAGGCAGAATATCATTAACAAATTCTGCAAAGCTGACTCCAAG
>NW_027394843.1:0-13256 GCF_049309525.1 Garra rufa | reverse complement strand
GGTCTATACTAAAACGTTCCATACAGGAATGCTGAAGCAAGTTGGAGCTAAATTCTGTAGGACTCCAGGGCTGAGTTGGAGACCCCTGGTTTAGGATGTTATCACCTCATATGGTAAAATACTGATAAAAGCGCCATTTAGTTTTCCACAAAAAAAAAAAAAGAAATCATATTCATATTCATATTTCATCTGAGGACACCTTCAAAATGATCTTACAATTACTGGAGAACCTTGTTTTCCTATTGTAGATTAAACAGTCATTTACCATTCCTGAGGTGTACAAAAGTATTGGATACTCTTGGGTGATATCCATTAGAGATTTTGATCCATTTTCTCTTATCCACTGTGTTCGGTAGATATATGTTCTCCTCATAAATTCCTCAACTTGACTAACTGGTTGCTTGTTCTTCTTAAGCGACTGTCATTTTGTTATTGTCTGCCTCACTCACTTCTCTGTCTGCATTGTCAAAGAGCATCAGAGTGATTTATATCACAACAGCCTAAAGTCACCTTTTAAGAATCAAAACATTTTAACTGGTCATTGTAACAGTTTGTACTTTGACTATTACCTACACTGTCAGAAAAAATGTGCAAAATTTGTACCTTCAGGGGTACAAAGGCTTGTCACTGGGGCAGTACCTTCAAGGGTACACCCATTGTACCCTTTTACATGGGTACATATGTGCAGTATGTACCTTACAAAGGCAAATATGTACCTTTGCTGACTAAATTGTACCATTTAGTGCTATGGTACCATAATTTACTTTTAAAAAAGGTACAAATTTGTCTTTTTTAAGGATACTGCCCCAGTGACAAGCCTTTTGTACCTTATGGTGGCAAATCTGGACTACATACAGCCAGGATGCTGTTTATCACATTTATTAAACATTCAAAACATTAAATTCTCACATTTTTCACAGGATGAATGTTTTAAGCTCTATCACAATGTCATAACAGGATGCATATTGCAAAATTTTACTTAAAAAAAAAATTCATACTCAAAACTGTTCTTATAAAGCAAAACATTTTTTCCAACAGTACACATTTCATTAATTGATTATACCCTAACATTTTATCACAAAATAAGCTCTACCTCAATGTGTCTTAAAAGGATGGAAATATTGAGCATTCTTTTTTCCAAAAACAATTGTTTATACTATTTCTAACTTTTTTTAAACATTTTATAAAATTGCAAATATCAAGAATATTAAGCTTAATATGAAATTACATCCCATTAAGTAAATTTTTCTACTGCATTCTACATTTTCTAAAAAATGTTTTAAACATTAAGAATCAAAAACAACCTTTTCCCAACAGTACACATTTAATCAATTGTAACTTTATATGCGTAAATTCTTTACAAACCCATTTTTACCAAACGCAGTACTACATAATACACAGTACTAATTGGAACTTTTTAAAAATTCTTGAGGGTCACAAACTACTTATTTATCATAAGCAGAGTATACGGCAAGGGCCTGAAAGTCCATCTCTTGCCCTGGTTTTATAACACTTCATTCAAAGTCAACTTTTACTGTGTATGCATGGAACTGTGAATTGTACGACACTGGTATTAAAAAAACTTGCCACATTATATATATACACTGTTGACATATAAAATGTATTGGATTTAAATCGTCACTTTTGAAACACTGAATGTCGAAATCTTCACCCTTGTGTATCAATATATTTGGCATTTTTAACACAGGATATTAATTATTCGGGTGATAGATATTGTAAGGGGCTTGCCACCCACCTCAGTTATCTTTGCTATGGCATGCTGCCAGAAAGTCAGTGAATTCTTCATGTAGGGTGGACAAGCCAAGTTGAAAACAATAGTAAGCACTGAAGGCTGTGCATTGTAGTGATCCTTTCTTCAACTCCTAGTTCCTTGCAAAACTCCACACCATCCACTTTGAAAAGTTGTACCCTCTTGGAGAAAGCCATTTTCCAGTCAGTTTCTGCCAACTGTAAGGTTGGGTATGGAGTATCAGCATCACACTGAGAAGAAAAGAAAACATCAAAAATCTATCAGTAAAACAATGCAATGTGCTGTTTTAAATGTTTTAAGACAAATAATGTGAAAATTTTGCCATAAACTACCTTGTAACCAATCAAGGTGTAGACTCTACACCTTGATTGGTTACAAGGTAGTTTATGGCAAAATTTACACTGTAGAGTTACATTTGAGCAATTTTAAGGCATGAAGATTTTTTTCACACAAAGAAAAAACATTTAAATATCATTTAAAAAAGCTTAATACATAATCAATAAATAGATAATCACAAAACCACTATGTTTATGTAAATACCTAGATCTTCTGCAAGCATCTTTTCTCTTGCTTCTTGTAGACTTCGTCCAATGGAGCATTTCTTTGAACAAGCTGAAGCACCTTGGGCACAATACTGGTAAAGCCATCCCTGAAGTGCGGCTTAAACTGCAGGCGATGAATGTCAGCTTCATCACACAACTGAAAATTTACAAAAAGATAAAGTTAATCATTTAAATTAACTAAAAATACTTCAAAACAATCAAATCAGACATTTTAATATTCTTTCATTGCCATTTCCCTTTAGTAATATACAAATATTTCTAAGATTGAATGCACAAATATTTGTTTACCTGAAGATTTAGAAAATTACAACGTTTCTACAAATTTGTTTTAACTGTAAATTATCATTATAGCATACTGTTTATTTATATCAACATTCAACATTCATTTTAAGCTAATAACTGATTTAGAACCTGTGATATTACTGACCCCTGAGGATGTTCATCTCTCTTATCTTCCCTGGCTCAAATTTGTAATTTTGTTAATATTTTAATTAATTTCAATATTTATTAACATAATGATAAAAGCCAAAATATTAAATGTAATAAATGTATTTTGACTGAGTAAAATCTACTGACTTCAGCAATCTACTACTACTACATTGCTATCGGTGACAGTTTAAAAATGGGAGAATCCCTTGTTTTTGCCCGAAGTTTTCAAGCCGGTAACAGAAAAAGAATTAAAGATACCTTATTAGTCTTTCAAATTTTCTTTCTTATAGCATTAATTCAGCCAAAAAGTTTAGTTTGGTCATTAATTATTCACCTTCATGTCATTCCAAACCAGTAAGACTCCATCTTCGGAACACAATTTAAAATAATTTTGATGAAACTAACTCTAACTCTCCCAACTTTCCTTGTGTGTGCTGACTGGCCACCCTGCTTTTTAAAATAAAAAAAACATAGGACAAATATAATACACAAAACTCAGTGTTATACTTACATTTCTGTAGTTGAAGTTTGTTGATAGGCTTCTGCTGGCACTGGTACTAGTGTTACTGTTACCACCTCCATCTTGTGTACAAATTTGTTAAATCCACCTTATTTTCTAAAAGGAAAAAAATGCATAGTCTGTGTGAGCTTGAGGTTTTAACAGCAACAATAAAATCTCTTTTTTCAATGGACATTCATCAGTATAAAAACATTGCTTTAATTTAGAAAAATACACAATAAGTTACTTATACACTTCCAGAAAAAGGTACAATACTGTCACTGGAACAGTACCCTAAGGTACAAAAGCTAAAAGGTACCAAAATGTACACTTAACGAACTAACAGAGAACTATACTTTTTTTAACTGAGAGTGTATTATTAAAAGCCAAATTATTTAAATTTGCATCTCACAGACTAGAAACGTATTTCACGAGTTTTGATAAATAATGGTAACTTAAACCAATTTTACTTGCTGTCCTTGGAAGGGCTCGATACCGACGCCTCGAAACGACATGACAAATGATTAGGACTCTCCTGGATTTAACGTTTATAAC
This sequence comes from Garra rufa, assembly GCF_049309525.1. Classification (NCBI taxonomy): domain Eukaryota; kingdom Metazoa; phylum Chordata; class Actinopteri; order Cypriniformes; family Cyprinidae; genus Garra; species Garra rufa. The sequence goes on along the minus strand of NW_027394843.1, from coordinate 9,439 downwards.
GTTAGTTAAATATGTGATATAAATCAACATGGATAATAATCGTAAGGTATATAATTCCAGAAAGACTAGGAGAGACGTTAAAATAAAAGGCGTTCGCTCGTGTCCGGAAGGAAACACGGGTAAGTTAACGTTAACGTAACGTTAAGATTAGAGTAGTAAGAACATTCTGGTAAACTGAATTTATAAATCTATGGTACACAAATGCGATAGACCTGAGCTGTTTATATGGCCATTTCACCGCAGTTTTGTCACGTCTCGTGCCATCTCTAGGTGGAGTATGAGTTAAGCGAAAGATTATATCTTAATTTTCGGCTAAATGATAAAAAATAATTGTAGTAATAACAATAAGCTTAAAATGTAATGGTAATGCGTTGGTTTTGTCAGGTCAGTTTTCCTCACGCATCAGATAACGTTAGGCCTGGCTACAGACGCAATGTCAAGTTAACAAAAATCGAAAGGGAACCAACAGATTTTCACAGTACTTAAAATTAAACTTACCTCTAAATTTCTGTGCTTCGTCTTCAGTGACATGTATTCCAGGCAGCTTCTTTCCGTTTTTGAAGAAGATCCTCCGTGCCTCCGTCGACAGCGTCAGAAATGAATGATGTCCAGAATAACCGTCATGCACAATCTCATTTTCAAAATGCACAGCGCGGGCTACAATCCCATTGGACGACACAAAAAGGCTGGCTTCGAAAATATGTATTTGAACTGAGGCAAAGTAGTACACCATATAATGTTTAATAAACGTTAAATAGTTTTGTATACTACATTGTGCTTTTGCTAATTACTATTAGTATGTGTATTTGTTTAACTCTTCATTAAAAACAAAACTTAAAACAGCTCTTATATCAGTTTAAAATTACAATTAAAAATGCAGACCTACTTTAATACAAATGCTTTACGTTTAAAAGTTATTATCTTGATGTTCTGCATAATCACTAAAATGTAATTTGCGTGTGTACTGTTCAGAACTGGTCAGAAAGATGCAGGCTCTTGAACATATTTGGTTATTTTGTGCATCTCTTCCAAATAACTAACAACTCATGAAAATTATTATCTTGCTCTGTTTAATTTTGGGTGACTATTTCATACACTTTGGCTTACTCCTTTGGTCACACAAGTGATTGTACCTTTCTTTGGGGATTAAATGGTACAAACGTGGACCCTCTGGCAGTTGGAAACATATCTGTACCTTTTTTACCCCTAAATGGTACATATGAGTACTCTAAGGTGCAACTATGACCCATCGAGGGTACAACTTCACCATTTGTACCCTAAGTGTCACAAATGGACCCCAACCGTACCCTTTTTTCTGACAGTGTTGGCAAAAACCATGTCAACATCATCTTCCCATTTTAACAGTGAACAGTTCAGTTAATAAATACAATACTTGGTTTTCTAGAAACTCGAACTCTAGAAATACATTCATCAAAAGGAAAGGAAGTGACGTGAGGCCAAATATGGTGACCCATACTCAGAATTTGTGCTCTGCATTTAACCCATCCAAATGCACAGTAGTGAACACACACTCGGAGCAGTGTTATGATTTTAGTGAAGTTAAAAGTTTTGAAAACAAAATACCTACAGTATCCAGTAGGATACACCTGTAGTAAACTCAGAAGTGAGAGGAGACTGAATGAATCTTCATTAGACTCTTGATAGAGCTGGTCCTGTGTGACGCTGCAGTCAAGACTAACTAAACTCAATCACTGTAGTTTTCAACCCGTATAGATGATATGATTATATTATGTGAGTGAGCAAAGCGTTTGTCCGCGCTGCCTTCGCCACAGTCCTGACTAAAAGGAGGATGCACGCTGCCGAAGTTATATAGAAATACACTGTTTTAATAATTTTAATGTAATGTTTTCAATTGTAGCGTCATGTTTATTAGGATTAATCTCTAATCTGTCTACAATAACTGCCCTCAGACCCAGAGGATTTAAGATGATCATATCAAAACTGTTATTTCTGAATAATCGACTCGTTTGGAGTATTATTTGGATGAATAAAGTTGGATTTTACAGAACATTTAAATACTAACAGAAATAAGTAAAAGAAAAATTACACACGGTTTGAAAGTGTTATGATGATGATGATTTCGTTCTGTTTAAAAAAAGAAAAATAAATAAAGCCAGATTTTTTTAGTATTTTTTATTTATTTTTTTGTTCATGAAAAGAGTGCTTATGCTTTAATATGTGCGTGAGCGGCCTTGAAAAGCCACTTTTCAACTCAGCCTGTCTACTGTCTATCCCATCATGCAGAATAAATGTCCGTCTGATGTATCGCTCTGCAAATTAGTCACAATAACGTTTCTTTGCAAGTCTCATATAAGCGCAACACTGCACTAATCGGGTCAGCGTCGACAGTGCGGTCCCTTACTTTGTGATTACAGAGGAAGAAATATAAAAGTCTGCTTTATTTTATGCACTTCCACATTGACAACAAAAAGTTACAAATTGCTTTTGTAAAAATACAGGGTGCGCTGTCGCACCTTATGTAAAGGCAGCTTGAAAAATCTACTTAAAAAAACTAAACTGTATTTATTCAATTTGAATACATCCAACAAGATGTAGTGTACAGTCTTTCCCATGTGAGTTCATTATCTGTAGCCTACCATTGTGCTTACACATACAGTAACCAAGAACAACCCGATGCACGACATGATTCTGAAGATAATATATATTCTGAAGATAACATATATATTATTATGTTTTGGGAATTACATCTGCATAGTTGCAAAGTGTTTATATTTAGTTTCGTTTTTTATTTAGTTAATTTAGAAAAAAAGTTTGGAGCATTTTTTGTTCTTTAAATATAAGTTTTTGTTTTTGTAACGAACGGCGCCCAGCGGAAGATCATAGTCTGACCATAGTCTGTTTGATCAGTTTGCCTTCTCAAATCATCACGACTTGCCTAAAATAAAATCTATAGATATAAAACAGTTCAAGTATAGTTTAAACATTAAAGATACATGTGCGCGATTAGGCGCATAGTTTGTGCGAGAGTGGAAAATAAAGCCGCTTTGCAGTTCATCGAGGCACCAGCTCAATCACTTGCATTTTTTCAGTGGAAGCAATTTAAAATTATCCGTCATTTTTGCTCACAAAGGAAAGAGTAGCCTAAAATACATCAAAAAACGTTGCAGTGTTTTTTGCAAAACAAAAATGATGCGCTTCTGTCGTCTCATTCTTGAACAGCCGTGCTTAACAAAAATAAAGCTAAATGCATGCCTCACAGACATGATAAACATATCTATAGAAAGCTTTAAATTATTACTTAACGAAATAAAACAAATCGAAAACAAAAATTTGTTCATTATGTAATCCGTAAAGATAAATTTATCTCTCAAGGCCCGTCCAAAAATGAGATTGCAGGATCTTTGCGACATTGACTCAGAATACACTTTGTTAATAAATAATTCAGATATGTCCTTACTCTTTCCCCGACACATTTATCATTTATTTTTGCCGGTATTTTGTGGCAAGTTTCAGCCTACTGCGTGCGATTGAACGCGGATCTCTTCCAGTAATTAAGCGCCATCCGAGTCGGTCTCTGAAGTAAAAGCGATGTCTGTTGTTTCCACCAGCGCGACACAATTGATGGATGTCTGAAATATAAAAAATAAGGAGTAGCCTAAAACAGGGCCGATTATGTGTGTTTTTAATGGAGAATGTTAATGTTAATGTTAATGTTAGTGCTGAGGCCCAGACCATGGAGACCGCTCCACCACAGCTGCCCAAACTCTGATCCATGTCCTCCTGAACTGTCCACTCTCCCATGGCTCTCTGAGCTCGTTGAATCGCCCTGGAGGCCTTCTATGTCTCCCTCAGTTACCGGCCTCCAGGGCGAGTTATTTCACGTTTATGGACCGATTTTGCCTTGTTTTTCACCTGTTTGTTTCTGCTTGGTTCCAGTTTCATTATTTGGTCATGTTCCTTTCCTTGTTTAGTTAATTGGTTATTCCCTGCATCTGAGTTTAATTATCCTGTGTATTTAAGCTCCTGCTTGTCCCTTCCTTTTCGTCCGGTCTTAAATGTCTTTACTTTGTGTTGGAGGTTTGTTCCTCTGCTTACCTGTCTGGATCACCCTTTGTGGATTTTATTAAAGAACTTTTGTTAAATTCTCGTCTCCATGCATTGCATACACACAGTCATGACACTATGAAGGTAAAAGTGATTTAAGGCTATAAGTTGAAAAAGAAGTGGACCACATGATAAAATCAAGACGAGAGCTGATAGGTTCTTAAAGTACTGTGTGTGACTTTGACTGAGATTGTAGTGTCTGAAAGTGCAAAGAGTGAAGAGTTTTACCCACTGTGTGAGCAGAGTATGGTTAAAAATGTTCGAATTGTGTAATTTGGCAACAGAAACAATGATATTTGTGCTTGGATAGAGGAGGGGTATGAAAATGTGTTACTGTTGAATACAACTATTTAATCAAAAAAATTTTTTTACTTTCTTTAATGTATAATTAAAAAGAAAATGAATGAAGGCCAACTGCTTAGGATTGTTTATTGTAGCAAATGAATTGAAATGAATGAATACTGGAAGTACAACAAAGAATGAACTGTGCAAATAAAAAAAAGACCTACACAAAACTAGAATACTATTTCCATGCTACTCCTGATAAAGTCCATAAACGTAAACAGATATTACAACATTAAATTGAGATTAACTAAACAATAAGCTACAATACACTTAAAATCAATGGGAACAAGTCATTTTGTTCAGTTTGTCAATTCATTTATAATCTTCCGGTTACATTGTTGCTTTTCCCAGCAAGGTAAAAGTTTGACTAATATTTTGATGCAGAGAAATCAACTCATGGATTGAGTTCCACTCTTTATAATCACAATTTGAGGGAATCTACTGTAATCACTCAATGTTCGAAACTACAGTAAAGCAGATGGTCTGGTATGGCTTCAGAAATACAAAACCAAAAAAGCTTTATGGTGAAACAAAAAGAGATGAAGGATGCATGAAGGTGATCAGATGTAGCCCACATTCAGCTCCGGTGTGAACATAGACTTGATTTCAAACAGCTTTTTTCTCAGTACACTCTTGAACAAAGAACACAGACAAAGTCTTACATTTGCATGATTGTTCTGTGAGTGTGATCAAAAACAATGTATTAGTACTTTGACTACAATTGAATGTCTTTCAAAATGAGTGTGTAAATGATTGTAGAAATTGGTGCTTTTTCTAAACCTCTTCTTGCATTGAAGAAAACGGCAGTTTCTTTCCAGAATGAGTTTGCACATGACGTATCAGGCTGCTTTGAAATGTGAAACTCTTCTCACACTGAAGACACTTGTACGGTTTCTCTCCAGTGTGAACTGTCATGTGAGTCTTTAGGTTTACTTTATGCGTGAAACTCTTTCCACACTGTTCACAGGTGAAAGGTTTCTCTCCAGTGTGAGTGCTCAAGTGAATCTTAAGACTTGCTTTATATGTGAAACTCTTTCCACACTGAGGGCAGGTGAAAGGTTTCTCTCCAGTGTGAATTTTCATGTGAGTCTTAAGAACTCCTTTTTGTGAGAAACTCTTCCCACACAGTTTGCAGGAGTAAGGTTTCTCTCCAGTGTGAATTCTCATGTGGATATTAAGTGTACTTTTCAGAGTAAAACTCTTTCCACATTGATCACATTGGAATGGACTCTCTCCAGTGTGACTTCTTAGGTGAGTCTTAAGTTTTGCATTACATGTAAAACTTTTCCCACAAAGTTTGCAGATGAAAGGCTTCTCTCCAGTGTGAACTCTCATGTGGATAGTTAGGTTTTTTTTTCCATATAAAACTCTTTTCACACTGAGAGCAGGTAAAAGGCTTCTTTTCAATGTGAACTTTCATGTGACTCTTAAGATGTCCTCCTAAGACGAAACTCTTCCCACACTGTTGGCAGCTGTAAGGTCTCTCTCCAGTGTGAATTCTCATGTTAGAATTCAGGTTTGTACTTTGTGTTTTTTTATTTATTTCTAGCGATGAAGACTTTTTATTCTGTGAGCAACTAATTGATTTTTCTTCAGTTTTGAAATCATGTTTCTCATTTTGATCGTTCTCTTCTGTTTCATTGAGTTCTTGATTCTCCTCTTTCAGTGCCATCAGGTCTGAGGTGAAAAATTAAAAATGTAAGTTAACAGCAGTTTAATGGCACAAATCAACAGACATCAAAACATTTAGACTAGTAATTGAAAAAGTAACAATTTGACAAATAATTGCACATTGAATCTCCAAATGAATGAAATGTAACAAGGTAACATAAAGATTGTACATTTAAAATATGGGGCTTATTGGCATCTTTTTACCAAGTAGCCAATTGTTAATGAAGACCAGTCTCATTGATACAAATACTGCTACTGATATGTCTCTATTTGATGCATTTCCTTCCAATTTTAGCCATTAATCATAGCCATAATTAAAAACAATTATTTGCAACACACACACACACACACACACACACACACACACACACACACACACACACACACACACACATACATTATATTCAGTGTCTGAAAATCATATTATAAACACTGAGTTTATTTCTTTACTCCAGCACACGCTTTCTCCTGTCTTCAACATAAAGCAGCGTGCTCGCGTAATTTAAAAAAATAACGGTCATTTTGTTTTACTGACTAACGTTTGTTGATTGATCCCTTCAATGGATAATTTATATATATATATATATATATATATATATATATATATCCCTATATATATATAAATATATATATCCCTATATATATATATGTGTGACCCTGGACCACAAAACCAGTCATAAGGTTAAATTTGACAAAACTGAGATATATACATCATATGAAAGCTCAATAAATAAGCTTTCAATTGATATATGGTTTGTTAGGACAATATTTGGTCGAGACACATCTATTTGAAAATCTGATATCTGAGGATGCAAAAAATCAAAATACTGAGAAAATCACCTTTAAATTTCTCCAAATTAAGTTCTTAACAATGCATATTACTAATCAAAAATTACATTTTGATATATTCAGTATTTATCCGCTATATGATTTACAGTAGGAATTTTACAAAAAATCTTCATGGAACATGATCTTTACTTAATTTCCTAATGATTTTTGACATAAAAGAAAAATCTATAATTTTGACCCATATATTGTATTTTTGGCTATTGCTAAAAATATACCCCAGCGACTTAAGACTGGTTTTGTGGTCCAGGGTCACATACATATATATATATATATATATATATATATATATATGAGTAAATATTGTTATTTTAGGGAGATTAGACACGTCTTATTGAAGAAAACATAATGATAATCGAGACGTTTTCGTTTACTGACCAAAAGAGGGAAGCACATAATCGTTAATTCAGTGGTAAGAAACGAAGGTAATGTTATCCTAGTTAAAGTCAAATAAATGTTATTAGTTTTTAATGTCTGTAAAAAATAAAATACACATTTTTAAAATCGAATATTTTGTTGAAGTCATGTTATTTGGTGCTTTAATAAACAAAATCTGGGTTGTTTTATGGTATGGTACTTCTACATCTTACATTAACGAAATCTAACATTTATTTAACAAGCTACAAGCTGGTGTTTCTGAAATATGATTATTTATTGCTTGTTGTAATGAACATTCAGTGCTATTTACGTTTTAATATCACACTTTTGATGATAGCAGAAAAAAAAATCACAGTTAAAACTAATGTCAAGTTAAAAACTAAAGTGTCATTGTTTGCTTCAAGCTAAATAAAGTTTTTTGTCAGATACCACTTTCATTGTTTTCTAATCAAAAGTAGATACTGTGTTTAATGTTGCACAAAATGTTTTTTTTTTTTTTTCTGTAGAGCTGGGGCCCGTTTCAGAAAGGAGGTTAAGTGAAAACTCTGAGTATGTTAACCCTGAAATGAGGGAAACTCTGGGTTTTCGGTTTCAGAATGGGAGGTATGTTAAACCTGAGAAAGCAGAGTAAGTCAAGCCCGTTTCTGAAAGAGAGGTAACTTATACTCAGAGTCAGTTACCATGGCAACTTACTCTGTGAACCTAACCTGGTCGGGAGCAGGTTTTCTTCGGTAAACCCAGAGTTTCTTTCGGTCTCCTCCCCCTTTTTAAAGCGCAAGTGATGTTTAAATACATCATTCATTCATTTATGCTTCAAAAATGCTTTTCTTAATGAGTGTTTTGGAATTTAAATTTAGTGCATTTTACTTAAAACATGAAAAATAATCTTAATGCAACTGGAAACAAGATTATTTTTCTTACCCAATTGACAGATAATATGCAAAATAAGAAAAATACACTTAAAAGATTAAATAAACACCTTACACTGTACACTGTAAAAAAATATAAAAAATGAAATAAAGTGCAAAAACAATAATTTTACAGAGAGAAGTTTTTACAGAAAAAAGTTATTTTACAGATTTTTCGTTGTTTCAATTATGATATTTAACTTTAATTTTAAATTTTTTGTTTGGCAGACACAGCTTCCAGTCATTTGACCGTTTTTTTACGGGACCTTTTTTACAGTATAAAACCTTTATTTTACAAAATTTCCCTTGTTTCAGTTACAATATTTTACTTAACTTTGTGGGTTTTTTTTGGCAGCTGTATCTGCCAGTGGTTTGACTGTTTTTTTACAGTGTAAAACCCTTATTTGACAGATTTTACCTAGATTACTACAATAAAAGCACTAAATGTTCTACAGAGAAACACTGTTATTTTACAAATCATTACAATAAAAAAAACCTTCAATAAAGTTTCAAAGCATGCTCAAGGTGGAAAATGGACAGTTTTATTTAAAAGACAAAATACAAAGTCTTTACAAATGCCATATAAAATGTACATTTTAAATTTTTAGCTTTTTTTTTTAAAGAAATACAGCACAATTACATTTAAAATACTGTGCTGATGAAGAACATGGAACAGTTTCATCAGAATGTTTAATTAAATATATATTCAACTTAAGACAACTTCACTTGCAGAGAAAATATGTCCTGATAATTTACTCACCCCCATGTAATCCAAGATGTTCATGTCTTTCTTTCTTCAAATAAAAAAAAAAAAAGTAAAGTTTTTGAGGAAAATATTCCAGGATTTTTGCATATAGTGGACTACAATAGGTTGAAGTTGAAGTTTCCAGTGACCCTTATTCCTTGGCTGGGATCATGTAGAGCCCTCTGAAGGTGCAGTGAAACTGAAATTTGGACCTTCAACCTGTTGGCTCCCATCGAAAATTGGAGAAAAATCCTGGAATGTTTTTTTCAAAAACCTTTTTGACAGGAAAAAGAAAGACATTTTGATTTATTTATTTTTTTTAAATTGGAAACAACAAGTCAATACTAAGTAAGAAAAGCATTTTTAGGTGCATTAATTTATTGCACATATTTTCATCATGCAGACACTGTCAAAGTGACAAAAATGGCATGTCCTTTCATAAATAAGATTATTATTTATC
>NW_027394842.1:0-13259 GCF_049309525.1 Garra rufa | reverse complement strand
TGAACCCCATAGAGAATCTGTGGGATATTGTGAAGAGAAAGTTGAGAGACGCAAGACCCAACACTCTGGATGAGCTTAAGGCCGCTATCGAAGCATCCTGGGCCTCCATAACACCTCAGCAGTGCCACAGGCTGATTGCCTCCATGCCACGCCGCATTGAAGCAGTCATTTCTGCAAAAGGATTCCCGACCAAGTATTGAGTGCATAACTGAACATAATTATTTGAAGGTTGACTTTTTTTGTATTAAAAACACTTTTCTTTTATTGGTCGGATGAAATATGCTATTTTTTTGAGATAGGAATTTTGGGTTTTCATGAGCTGTATGCCAAAATCATCAATATTAAAACAATAATAGGCTAGAACTACTTTCAAATGTGTGTAATGAATCTAAAATATACGAAAGTCTAATGTTTATCAGTACATTACAGAAAATAATGAACTTTATCACAATATGCCATTTTTTTTTAAAAGGACCTGTACATTATTACAATGTAACCATTCTAAAACGTTTGACCAATAATGAGAGAATTCAAGTAAATTGGGATTTTTTTCCATTGAGAGGACTGGGAAAATTATCCTGAATTAACCCTATATTATATTACACTAGACCTAGATTTTACCCTCTAACACATAGTTGAATCTTATGAGGTGAAAAATGTAAAATCCTTTTACAATTTAAGTTTTAGATACTACAAGTTCTCTCTACTTTAGTGTATTTCAGAAATAAAGCTGTTGAGTGGCTGAGAGTTGGTCTACATTTTATTCTTTTACTGTATGACAATCTTATTCAAAATTGCAAATGATATATATGGTATCTTCATGTGTCCAGTGAGAGAGCTATTTTTTGCCCATGATTCTTTGCTAGTGGAAAACATGTAAATATCCCGCTGTGTAGAACCATTAGACAAGCTGCTGTGGAAACCAATTAGAGAAGCCATTCTCTCGCCATGGTAGCGGCAGAATCCCTGCATGGTTGTCATAGCAACCGGCTTGTCTGGATGACTTCAACAGAGTGTAAAATGCAAATGCTCTTCCCAAAAGCATTCTATCAGAATTAATCCTCCTCTTTCTGTTGAATTGGTACAGTTCAGTCTTAAATTATTTGTTTTGTGTTCATATAATGTAGGAGAACAGCTCTCATTTATCCGCCATAATAATCTCTGTATTGCAGTCTTGTAATGGCTGTCGAAATTGGATATCAAAATGGGCAATGTCTGCAGCACCATACCACTAACTGTATAAGGTTATACAGTGTTTCTAGCGTAGGCATTACAGAGAATACAACATTATTAGGTATATTAGTATTACTATTACTTGCATCTAACTTGTAAAACATCAGGATTCCCTGCGTGAGCCTGAATGAATGAATAAATGTAAAAAAAAAAAAATACTTTTTATTGTTGTTTATGCATACATACAACACAATTTATATCCTCCAAAATGCTCCGTTATTAAGATTTAATCTTCAGTTTTAGTAAATTAGATCTTGTCATCAAGGTGGTGAGGAATGAATTGAATTTTAAAACTGCATATTTTCAGGCCTGTCACTTTCTAGCTCGTTTCAGCTATAAAATGTTTGGTCACACTTTAGTTTGGGGACATTCTCACTATTAACTAAGACTTTTGCCTCAAACTTCTAATTATTACTTAGGAAGGTAGTTGTTAAGTTTAGGTATGGGGATGAAGGGATCTAAAATATGGTCATGCAGAATAAGACATTAATATGTGCTTCATAAGAGGATTATGTGAGGACAATGAAATCTTCACGTCTCGATAAAAGAAATTAGATTTTAGAGAACACAGGATTTCCTTATTTGGTGTGTCATTATCACACTCATTGATAGTTTCATTAATTCAAGCTGTGCCATTCTGTGTGACGGCCTTAATTGTGTACTTATTCGCTCAAGCGCACGTTTTTCCCCTCTGAAATTTCTCTTGTGTCTAATAAACACAGCCTACCCAAAATAGCCTCACTTGCTCTTCAGAGAGCAAACCAGCTTCACTATGAGATGCTGAAGTCTCCATGACAACACCAGAAACTTAGTGGCAACGCATCACTTCCCTTAGAGTTCATCGAGGTTCGTCGAAGATGTGGTCTTTTCCCATGATTGGAAATATTTAACTAATTTATTTATCAGTAAATCTCATGTGAGATATGAAGATTAATGAGAAACAACATTTTTATCATTATAAACTTTTTAAGTATTATTCTAGTGGACTTTTTTGATTCTCAGCTTTACAAGCCTGGATTTTGTTTTTCATGTTTTTGTGGCGGTGTCTTTTCTAAGCAGCTCCTGTGCTTTTTTTAATCTCAGATGTACAGTATCAAACATGTTACAATTAGTCTACTCTACAATTACATTCCTCTGTGTAATAAATGCATTGCATTTGAAAAGATTCAAATTCATTCTGATAATACTCTGCTTTTTTGTAGGTGCCAAAAAATTGACCAACAAGGCAACTTTATGGTATGTCCCACTCTCCCTTCAAAATGTGGCCAAAATCATTGAAGTTCCTCCTATTGAGGTAAGAATCAGTACATCCGTGAACACATTGTCTTCTCTCTGAAGATCCACATTAGAACATGCAGTATCAATTTATATTTCAGTACCTGTCTATATTTTGTCACATACTTTCAAGTCCCCAATGACTCTCCAGTTAATAAAAATCAGATGTTTTGCAATGAATAATGCACTTAAGCTTCATTTTGTTACTTTTTACCAGAACCTCCTTATAGACAAGTACTCTGGTGTTTATGTCAAAATGTACAATTAGACATTCATCTGTGAACTTTATCAAAGTGGACATTTATGTGACTTTTCAAATGTGAAAAGGTGTGTCCCAAATCACATACTTATGCACTATTCTCTGCTGTTTTGTAGTAGTGTGAGTAGTGTGTTTACACTGAAAATTCCAAAAAGAAACTTTAAGCAAACATTATGATGCACTTAAATAACATTTCATGCACACAACTATTGCAATTTTAATTATGATGTGGATAGGGAGGGGCTATCAGACTCCAAAGATGAATGAGCAATATCACACGAGTAATGAAATTGGATCTTTTATCCAGATGTGGAGGGGGGGATTCCCCCACACTGCTAGGTGCTAGGCCGAGGAACCCCTTTTGTCTTGTTAGACTGTAGGCATCAGTGAAGTTTGTGCCTAAGCTGACAGAGTAGGGTCTGGATTGTGGGGAGAGTGCCTTTCCAAAAAAATTATTCTTCAAGTGCAAGTTCAGTTTGAAAGGCCAGCTGTTGTTAAAACCCACCTCTGCCTTTGGCTTCGGAAAGTAATAAGTAAAGTGTGGTAGCCAGGTGGCTTGCGACCGGCTGGACAACGTGATGGAGACCCAGTTTGTGTTTGTTGTCCTTAAAAGACAACAGCATGGGGGTTTCTTGAAGTAGTTGGTGGATAGCACTGGGTTTGAAAAAGTCTTGGGGGTCTATTCTGAGAGGGAAGTGTGTCTTCAAAAGGAATACTGCTTCAACCCTTGCTTGTGTTCTGCTTTTGTCAGTGGATTTTGGCATCAGCCATGACACTCGCTGTAAGAAGTACCACAAGCGGATGGATACACAAACGGTGGAATGACTGTTGAAGTTTTGTTGGACTCTAATATCGCACTCTTACTAGCCAATCAGATTCAAGAACCAGAAAGAACTGTTGTATAAATGACAATATAACTCAATTATAATTCATACACTACAAAGTTAAGTACATTGTGCATAAGTTCATACTGTGTAGTGTATCATTTGGGACACAGCTCATGTATTGCCAAATCATTTTGCTAAGATTTTCCAACATTTCTCAATCTTGTTGACTTTTTTTTGTCGTTGTTGCCTACCAGAGTGTGTTTTTGTCTATTGCAGTATTCCAGCCCAGAACAAGAGGAAGCAGGTAAAAAGAGATATGAGGCTCAGAAATTTGAGCGAATAGAGACCAAAGAGAGGAATGGTGAGATCATCATGTCTGTCTCTCTTCCAGGTAACACTTCCTCCTTTATGTCATTACACATGCTTATCCTCAATGAACTTGTGTCTTTGATGTGTTTGATGTGTTAGGGATCACATGGATCTTACCAGCCAGGGTCAATATATAGCAGATTTAAAGCACACTGCAAAAAGTACATACATGGTACAGTAATGGTATCAGATGGTTCTTTGATACCATAGTACTGAATGATTACCATACACATTTGCCATTGTCTCTCAATGATGAAGTAAAATGTACTGAAAAAGATTTACTTTAACATACTGAAAGGTATACCATGGTCTTTGTCCAAAAACACTGTACTACCATAGTACATGTCCAACAAACATCATAGTTCCTTGGCCATTTGTAATATTTTTGTTAGTGATTACTCTGCTTGTTGGACATTTCATGTATTTGTAAGGTTTGATGAACTGAGTCTCACCTTGATTTCATTTTATGTTATTTTGCTCTGATGCTGCACAGATAGACAAACAAAAGGTATGTTTAAATATTTTACTATGAAGTTAATTGTCAAATAATGCAACATGAAGAATAAAGTCTCTTTTGTGGCTTTAGGAAAATATGTATGCATTAGGGGTTGAACGACTTCAGATTTTTTAAAGTCGACATTTGCGTGATAAAAGTCGAGTCGACGTCGACTAGTCATTATTGAACAAAAACACTTAAACCTTGAGCTGAGACTCAAACACCTTGTGCACAGCTATGACACAGCGCTGCCTACATGGCTATTGTTCCTATAATACTTTGCTAATCAGTATAATCAGTAACTAATCAGTTATTTTGTCTTTGGGTCGTTATATTTCTCACAGATTTCTGCTCGTTCTAAATCAGCAGATAAAGTAGCACCGTAAAGATTACATTTATATAAAGTCATTAGTGAGAGAGCGATTGCGTGTGTGAATTAATTCTACCTGGCAGCGTCTCTCTACTAGCCTAATAATAAAGCTGTGGGTTTTAATTACTAAGAAATATATGCTAGAACTTTTCAGTTTCTAAGCTATATTAGCCAGAAATCATGGAACAGTGTTGACAATTCATTTCCCCACCGCGCTTTGAATGATTGTGTGCGCACGATCTGCACGTAATGTGCGAGCGAGCTACTGTATGTAGCCTATGTGTGTGTGTTACAACACAGCAGTGCATTAGATTAGAACGACAATTACAACAAGCTGTTTAAAACGTGCATTCTCCTGTTCAGTTTTAAACATCAAGATGGTATACTCACATGTGTTGTGGAGCACTTTCGGAGTATGAATTTATCTATTATTTTAGCTGTTTTCACAAAGCGTAAATGTCTATTTCAAAGACTTCTTATCCTGATGCGCCCTCTATAGGACCAGCGACTAGTCGACGTCAAGCTTAAAGCGTCATGGCAGAGCATTAAAGTCGACTAGTCGACTAGACGATTAATCGGTGCAAACCCTAGTATGCATATATTTATTTACTTATTGCTCAGATAACAAGTTTTTTTTTTTTTTGCTTTTATTTGCAGTTAAATTCTATTTTATGTGTGTATTTATTGTGTTTTTCTCTCTTTTATCTTTTCTTTCTTAGAGCCCTACACTGTTGCATGTAGTCAGTCGAGCCTGATCCACCTCGTCGGCCCGTCTGACTGCACTCTGCATGGCTTTGTACATGGAGGTAATCATTTTAACTTGATTATTACATCTTATTAATACCATTCAGATGCTCTGATAGAATGTTTTACAGTTAAGCACTCGCATCTATGGATTTCCATCTTGTTCTCAACACATTTAATCAGACATTAGCTGCTTTTTTCCACACAATTGACAATGTTGTCATTGTGTAAAACACTAACCAAACATCAAACCAGTATTGAACATATGGTTACACCCTGCTTTAATGCTGAAAATATCCATATAAGGTTCATCCAGGTGAAAAGTTATCTGCCTCACCCAGAGTTAGTGTGTAAATTTACATCTCACCATGATGTGAAACTGAGCTTAGTGTCAAATCATTTTCCTGACTTGGATCTTTAAATCTCATTCAGCAAAATGAACAAATCATTCAAATCATTTTACTTATTTGAGCAGAGTTAAATTAAAATGTAACATTTTCAATAACCAAATTGTTCCACCGTCTACTTTTCTTTCCAATCTATCTACTTACACAAATCTTGATCATATTCTGAATTGCAAAATCATAATAATACCAGCCACACTGGAAAAGAATTCTGTCATGACAAACCTTGGAAAAGTTTAGCATGGTAATGGATATGACAATGTTAATGTATTTGGTCTTGGCGGAATAGATATGCTACGCTGCTGCTGCTGCTGAATTGCTGCTGTTGTTGGTTATTGCTGTAGTTGTAGATTATTGCTGCTGCAAGCAAGTACTTGCTACTGCCAAAGCATTTGCCGATACAGTGTTGTGAGTATTTAAGACATACTGCTGCTGCACAAATAGCATAAAATAACCCATAGCAGATTTATACAGGTGGAGCTGGGGAAGGTGGAGGGTTTCAGAGGAACTCTGTGAACGCTACCAGCCCTTTAAATAGCTGCAAGATCATTGGTTGAGCATGCGACATGAACCAATCAGCTTGTGCCAAGTCGTATGCAGTTCATACCCCTTCATTGTTTTTACATTTTGTTATGTTGCTGCTTTATGTTAAACTACTTTAAATTACTTTTTTTCCCCACATCAGTCTACACTCCCTACTCCATAATGGCAAAGCAAAAAATTGTATTAAATAGTATAATACTTATTTCAGTGTTTTATTTTTAATAAATTTGTAAAATTTGCAAATCTGGTTTTTGCTTTGTCATTATTATGGTGTATGGAGTGTACATTTTACAAATTTATTAAAAATAAAACACTGAAATAAGTACATTGCATAAGTATTCACACCCTTAACTCAGTACATAGTTGAAGCACCTTTACAGCCTCAAGTCTTTTTGGGTATGATGTGACAAGCTTTGCACATCTGCATTTGGCAATTATCTGCCATTCTTTGCCTCACCTTTTCACCTCTCAAGCTCTGTCAGCTTGGATGGGGGCTGGCAGACATTTTCTAGAGTCCTAGTTGTTCCAGTCGTCTTCCATTATGGATAATGCTTCTGCGAACCTTCAATGCAGCAGACTTTTTTCTGAACGCTTCCCTAGATCATTGTCTAAACGCAAGTCTGTCACTGAGCTCTACAGGCAGTTATCTTGACCTCAGGACTTGGTTTTTGCTCTGATATGCATTTTCAGCTGTTAGACCTTTTCTGAGAGGTGTGTGCCTTTCTAAATCAGACTCATTGAAATGAATTTGCCACAGTTTAACTCCACTCAAAGTGTAGTAACATCTAGAAGCAATATGAATGCTCCTGAGCTAAATTTCGAGTGTCCCAGAAAAGGGTATGAATACTTATGCAACAGGATCTTTTCAGTTTTTTATTTTCAATAAATTTGCACAAATGTTAAAAACCAATTTTTTGCTTTGCCATTATGGAGTAGGGAGTGTAGATTGATGTGGGAAAAAAGTAATTTAAAGTAGTTTAACATAAGGCAGCAACATAACAAAATGTGAAAAAAATGAAGGGGTATGAATAATTTCGCAAGGCACTGTAACTATGTGATATCATCAGTTACGTTAACAACCCGTCAGCCTGCGTCATCTAGAGTTTCTTGGCAAAACTAGGTATTTGGTTTGAAATTGATAAAAAAAAAATTGCTAGTAAAATTCTGAAATAATTACAAAGATGCAAGTAACACTGAATTAAACAATGCATTTTAGATAGAAAGACTGAATACTGTTTTCTTAAAAAAAACATTCCAATCTTTGTTTTATTTACAACTTCATGAAATCATTTTTTACAAGTCCAAAGACAAATGATGAGAAATGATTAATTCACTATTCAACTGTCTCTTCTTGTCTGAGTTGTTTGTTCTTTTGTTATATGAAAGCCGCATAGGCTGTGTACAGGTAACACAGGATTAGTTCACCTCCTGAGTTACAAAACAATGAATTCACTCTCTGAGTGAACTTCTTAATGCTGAGTCATATAAAAGAGTCGTTCAAAATGCACAAAACGTTCATGAGCGACCCATCACTAATGCTCAGTCAGACTGTTTTAGTGTAGGCGGTCATAAAACAGAATACGCAGTGAAATTATATCTGTTCTAAAAGTATTCTTAGCCTCTAACTCAATCACTGGTGAGTGAAATCAATTTATTAGCTAATGGCTTACAACAGACATTATTTAGTTGCCTGGCGCAGAATTTAGTTGCATTAACTTGCGATGTAGAGGGTTGGCTGTAACCACCACAGCCCCGTTTATACATGCATGACAAGTATAGTCGACTCACTGACCTGAATGAGTTACATAAACACAAAAACATCAGCAGCACAGTCCGTGTAGAACTGGAAAGAGGGAATGTTTGACACATACAGCTGAATTTAAACCTTAATTTTTAAACTGTGTCTTCTATCAGGCATGTGTATCTACGTAAAATTATTTATGTTTTTTTTTTTTTTTTATACTAAGCTTAAGTCTGGCAGTTGGGGTTCTAAACTGGTTTGCTCTGTGCATTTGCACACACACACACACACACACACACACACACACACACACACACACACACACACACACACACACACACACACACACACACACACACACACACACACACACACACACATACATTATATTTATCACATGGATTAATCACATACATGTAAGAAGGAAGAGAGGATAAAAGTCATATGGGTAGTGGTGCATCAGTAATCTAAAAAAAAGAGGGAGGACCCTGACGTCAAAAGAGAGAATCATTTCATATCTTGTCAGAGTTATTCATATAATAACTTGCATGAATGTTGTTCTGTACTGCCGCATTAAGCCAAAGCATGTCTAGAGATTGCTCAAATTCATGTTACTTTCCATTTGATGTTTACACAGTTAATGGAACACATTTACACTATTTACAAGCAAGCAATGCTATTGTATTTTGCGCATCTTTAAAGTAACAGAATGTATTTAAACAACCACATAAAATCTCATCATGTTTATGAGGTTAAAGCATTTTGGCTTTCTACAGTAATATATTAAAATTCATAATAAACTGCTCACTAAAAACCTAATTAAATCACTTACAAATCAGTAAATTCAAGTCTATTTGATTCAGATGTGATTGAAAGTAAGTGGTTGAGGTGTTTACTTTGTAATTAGTTTATTTCTGCCAGTTTGACTAATTGAGGTTGATTTGTGGACTGACTGTGAGCATGCAGGAAGGCCTTGTTGCATTGTCAGGTTAATCAGCCAGTTTTAGTGCTACAAAGACTATTGACTATTGCTTGTATATAGGTTTTCTCCCTCAACTTCATACTACAAGTTGAGTTTATTCAGACCACATTTGCCTCCAGGGAGGCAAAAGGGACACTTTCTTTCTCTGAAACTGTATTCGCTGGTGTGTCTGTTGGATAGTGTTATTTTAAATGTGCTTTACTATTTTTCTCATATTTCTTAATACTTGTTTTATTTTATCACTGTTTGATTTGCTCATCTAACTGACTCTCCTGCATCCTCCTTGGATAAAACACCTTTGCTAGTGACATGAACATCATGCAGTCTTGGGGGTGGACCAGTATAAAACGACCCATCACACCCTAGCATCTGCACAGCAATGCACCTATAACCACTCCAGAACACATTAGTAACTGTACAGCAACACCCTGGCAACTATCTACAACTCTAGTAGATTTTTTTTTTTTTTTGGTTAAATTGAGGCCAAAAAAGACAAAGGGCTGTATCTATCATATATGCCCTTTGATTTATTTAAAAGCACAGTTTTTGTTTTAATGTTTTCATGCAAAAGAAAACGTATGCATGGTATCATAACGAGAAATATCCAGATGAGCAAAAAAATTCCATTACCCATAACTGTAGCATTAATACACCTTTTTTTTCCAATGTCCTTTATGGAAAAACAACCCTCTATCCCTTTAACTATGTAGCACTTATATAATACAGATTGTTTCAAAGCTGCTTTTCAGTAATAAACAGGAAAATAGACTTATTTTTAACAGGAAAATTTCAAATTATGCTCTAAAGTGGCTCTAAAGAGACACTGTGTCAATATTCAGCAGTTGATTCATTCGAGTTCAATAACCATTTAAAGTTAATTATGAACTAAGTTCAATTTAATTATAAGAAGCTGTAGAGACACTGTCATAGCTGTATATAGTATGACAGTACAATAGTACAAAAGTATGTTGCATCACAATTGTAATACATAAAAGTACATAAAGATACCTAATATAAAGTAGGACCAACATCAAGAACAAAAACTGGTTGAAAGAGTTTAAATTTTTAAATTTTCAGTAATATTATCTTTCTGCAAAAATATGAGCCCTCTATCCTCAATGCTTACTCTTGTAAAAAAAAAAGTTCTCATCTGAATCAGGAAAGAAATATGCACAGACGAAGCAATGTTTACAAGTGAAAACAGTATAAAACATTTCCAAACAATAAACGGCCTGATGGTGAGTAAATTATCAGCAGATTTTCCTTTTGGCAAGATTTTAAAAAAGTGCTTTTGCCTGCAACATGAGCTTAAAACAATGCCCAAGTAGCTATTCGGTCATCATTGTTTTCTTACAGCTAATATATGCACAAGACCTAGTTGATGTTAGCTGAAAAGGGAAGTTGGTAAAATTAGTAAGTAAGTTAAATTAGACAAACATATTATTTCTTCATGATTCGCCAGTGCACATTCTAAATGTGCACTGGTGAATCATACATAATAGGGTTTTTAATGAAATTGAAAAAAGTAAAAAAGGTCCATTGATTTTATATTGACGTCAAAGGCAAAAAATGTAGGTCTAATTAGAGCACTCATTTGGGGAGGAGGGCTAATTTGAAGGGTCAAGTTCTTAATGTCGTCAAAGGTCTGCTCAAAATAGCAATGTTATCATCCTTATCTATCTAGCGTTCCAGAGGACTTTTTTTTTTACATTTGCTATGGTGAGCAATAAAAAATGGTTTTCTCCTAGATTAGACATTTACCATGCAGTTGTTTTCGGAATCCTTGAATTGTCCTTGAAAACAAGCAGTAGAGCTGTTGCTTTAGGTACAGTATCTCACAAAAGTGAGTATACCCCTCACATTTCAGCAACCCTTTTAAGTATATCTTCTCAAGAGACAATACTGTAGAAATGAAACTTGGATATATTTTAAAGTATTCAATGCGCAGCCTGTATAGCAGTATAGATTTAATGTCCTCTGATTATAACTAAACATACAGCCATTATTGTTAAAATAGCTGGCAACAAAAGTAAGTACACCCTAAGTGAACTTGTGTTCACTTTTTGTGTCAATATTGTTAGGACCATTGTTATCTGGCACTGCCTTAATCATCCTGGGCATGGAATTGGGACTCACAAATGGTTTTGGTGGTGTCAGCCTCAAAGAAAAGTATTTTTTATGATAGGGCAAGTTATTACGTTTTATTACAAAAATCTTATGCGTATCGTCAAATTACACCTAAAAACACAAGTCTTCTTTCCCTTCTGTACTAGGCTTGAGGCATTTCAAACCTCAACACATCCCCAAGTGGATGTGTGTGTGTCTGTGCAAGTTTGTGCACCAGTAAAAACATCAGGGATAATGAATAGCTCAATTACACCAACTTATTATTCTGCTAACAAGGAACGTCCAGGATAGAAAACAGTGAAATGCCTCCTGGCTTAGCTGGATCCATCAACAGCAAATGTTTGTTCTTATCGTCTCCTGCACTCATCGTTTCTTCGCTGTTCCTGGCTAATGATGTTCTTGAGGATGGAATGATGGCGTCTGAAATTGATCTAATTCATTTGCCCTCGCTGAATACAGAAGATTGGTTCAAGACAAATTGAGCCAAACTGAGGTAATTCTGTGTAATGGTTAGTTGAAAAGGACAGGAGAGGTGACTCCGGGGGCGGCAGTTTAATTTTTATGTAAGATGATAAAGTGAGATAATAAAGTGATTTGAGTCATAAAGTGAGAGTAGAATGAAGGTCAGAGAATAAGCAAGTGAAACCTATCTCATGGTGTAAATGTGTTTAAATGTTCATTGCTTGTTAACAGTGCCATTAAAACGATTATAATTTAGTGATGGATGGGCTTATGACTTGACACACTTGGCTATAAGGTCTTCTTAAAGGATATATGTGCAGTTTATTTTTTCCACTGTTAAGATTTTCCACACCCAAATTAAATATTTGTCCCCATTTACTCACCCTCATGCCAGTACATGAGTTTCATTCTTCAGATAAACACAGATAAAGATTTTTAGAAAATAAATCCATCTCTGTGAGTGTAAATAACTATTAAATAAAACATTTGCAAATAAGCACTGTCTCCATCCAGCAAGTCAAAGAGAACAAAATCGTCACTTCCTGATAAACTGCCTCAAATATCAAAAAGAAAAGTAGGAGATGCCACTGAATATAGTCATTTTCATATATAATAAATTACTTGCGCCTCAGTCATTGCTTTTTGAGGCAGATGCCTGTTGTTTGGGAATGCAGTCATGTAAGACAGTTCTGGGAGGCAATTACACAAAAATGCTTTGATGGCAGACTTTGCTCGGGCATTTAAAAATGACCTTAACATTTCAAATGCTGTGCAACTAAATCGGTCCGCTGGTTAGTCAGGTTATGTCGTCCTATAGCACCACTTGATGTGCATGGAGGAATTTATACAGCAGACGCATTTCCATCTCTCATTATTCAGATTAACCCTTTTTTGCACAAGTTAAAAACCACCTCAAGTGTTGGTTCCGTCACTCGTTTCTGATGCAGTACTTCAAAATGAGCACACAAACAGGGTGATGGAAACATAGCTATTGTCTTCTAAAGCAATGGTAGGTATGTGTGAGAAAAAATTCTAATATTTTAAACTTTTTAAACTGTAAACCATCAATTTTGGTCAAGTGTCGTACGTGGGTTTATGAGTTCACCTACTGCCGTGTTTGTTTTGTGTGGTTTTTGAAGCATCAACTTTGGGGTCCCATTGTCTTGCAGTATATGAACTCACAGAGATGGATTATTTTTCTAAAAATCTTCATGTGTTCATCTGAAGAAAGAGTGTCATCTGCATCTGAGACGGAGAGAGTAAATTATGAGAAAATTCATTTTTGGATGCCGTTTCCCACTAAGCCCAAAGTATAGAGTTTTGTCCAGCATCTGTTGCATTTAAGGAGGTATGACAGATAAAATGTCAGTACTTTAGTACTTAAACTAGTACAATAATAAGAATAGAGTGCTGCAGGGATGTGTTTT
>NW_027394841.1:0-13261 GCF_049309525.1 Garra rufa | reverse complement strand
AGTACACTGAAATCATATACACACTGAACAAACTGTCATGTTTGAAAAATAAATTCAATAATGATGCCAAAAAGATACTATCTTGAATATCTGATACAGGTTACACTACTGTATATAATTTGCACATTTTTTATTTTATTTATAAAAGTAGATTTTTCATAAGAAAATAATACATTTCTATTATTATGTGTTATAGAAATACTGTATCACAGTATAACTAATTTGTTATAGTATAGTAAATTATAGTATAGTATAGATGTTTATACTGGAAATTCAATAAACATAATGGCTTACATATGAAATAACTTGGTAATGTCTATTCATTGAATAATTTACATGAGAATAGGCCTGTAGATATGGAGTATGTGTTATTTAAGAAAAAATATAATTATTTTCAGAATGATTTAATAGTTTAAATGTCTTCAAGATGTTAAGGAGATCAACAAATAATCCCATAAACGTGTAATAATATTAATATAATATTGTACATAATGTCTGTGTCAGTAGAGTGCAACATTAGTCGTATTTAAAATGTTAACCCTCATGCACGTGTATATAGCGCTGCTGTTATTATTTACCGTTATCATGATAACTCATTCCGATGGTTCCGCCGGTGTTTATTACCAGGACCCTCGCCTTAGCATATGGATTGCTGGAGAAACTCCGACCTGAATAATCTTGATCCATCATTTCTGAATGCAACGTAGGATGCTCAGATTCCACCAAGAAGGACCTTAATTACTGCAGCCGGCAGAATAAAACTAAGGACGGGTGCACTTGTTGCTCCATCCCATAAGGTCACGCCCATTTGAGCGATTTTGAAAGCGAAAGTGAAAGTTGCACGATTCGTGAGCGAATTCAGCCAAGCCAAGGGCGTAGTTTTGGTTTAAACACTGGGGGGTTGAAGTATTAACTGATTTAGTGGAGTCCCATGCTCCCTCATAAGGTTATTTTTTTTTTTTTTTTCGTTTGCTTATTTTGGTAAAATTGTCTTTTGTCTTATCCACACATGCAAAGTTGGTCGATAACATAAATGCAACAAAGTAATGGCCTAGTTAACAATTACTTACATAGAATATAAAATGTGTTTTATATTATTTAGGCAGTCATGGATGGTTTATAGTTTGACAGTTCTAATTCAACATGCCAATCTTAACATTATCTTATTGGAATTGTTTTTCCTTCTCCTTAATAGTTAATCTGACTCTTAAAGGAGAACTCCGGTGTGATATTGACCTAAAGTGTATTGAATCATGATACCGAGTGTGAACGTACCTTGCATATCTCATCTCGTCTTGTCCACTGCTGTCCGAAATCTGGGGTCAGTTAGCCGATGCTCACAACAGGTTGTCAATGAGAGTCCATAGGGCATCGGAATAGCCATGTAAATAAATCACTGTTTTATGCCATTTACGAGGCACAAAGTAGCTCCATTCATTGGTAGACTTCCAAGGGCCCTGACATTTAAAACGAGACATTGAGAACTCAGAAAAAGCACCGGTAATTTATTTACAAGAAGATTACAGACAGTACCTGCAAGACAAAATCCGGTCGCCGCCATCTTGAATTTAGGCACGATAAGTCGAGTGACGAGCAGGAAGGAACTTATCAGGTTATCAACTTATCAGGTTGTAGTTTCCTTCGTGCTCGACACTCGACTTATCATGCCTAAATTCAAGATGGCGGCGACCGGATTTTGTCTTGCTGGTGCTGTCTGTATAAAGCTTCTTGTAAATAAACTACCGGTGCTTTTTCTGAGTTCTCAATGTCTCGTTTTAAATGTCAGGGCCCTTGGAAGTCTACCAATGAAGTGTGGAGCTACTTTGTGCCTCGTAAATGGCGTAAAACAGTGATTTATTTACATGGCTATTCCGATGCCCTGTTGACTCTCATTGACAACCTGTTGTGAAAATCGGCTAACTGACCCCAGATTTCGGACAGCAGTGGACAAGACGAGATGAGATATGCAAGGTACGTTCACACTCGGTATCATGATTCAATACACTTTAGGTCAATATCACACCGGAGTTCTCCTTTAATGATTTAATCTATGCCATCTGTTGGAATATCTGAAGGCCAGGTTTTTCCATTACTCATCATTAGAACCCATTTTACCCATGGTACAGGCGCCAGGGGTGTGTTAGTCCACCAGGTCTAATTTTACCTGTAGGCTATACACTTGGAATCTGAAAAAAAAAAAAAAAAAATCAGTAGGATTTTAAACTTTGGTTTTATCTTCACTGCAATACTTTTAAATAGTGACAAAATACTAATACTGACAATTTATATTCACCACATTATCATTTGCCTTATCCCGCTTGAAAAATAAAAATCCCTCCATGAGGACGCAGCGCCAAATATAGCATATTGTTTGGAATTTCCAGATGGATCTTATCTCTTAAAGAGCCTTTGAAGATTATTTGGCTGCTGTTGACAAGCAAAAGGGAGGGGGAAAAAATAAATAAATATGAGTCAGACAATAAATTATTTTTCACCAGTGGTTAGTGGTTGTTGATAGGATTTTTGTGATAAAAAATAAAGAAACAGGAAAGTTGTATTTTAAAAGAACCATCCTTTTAATGAATTTATAAAGAAATTAGTGACTCTGACTTTCTGCATGATGTAGCTTTAATTAATTGTAACTCAAATACTGAGAAAATGTCTGAGAGTCAGAACTTACAAAGCCAAAGATGTTGTGCCTCTTAAAAGAAAGGTGTATAGCTGCTGTTTACACACACGCAAAATAGAAGAAAGAAGAAAAAAAAAACACACGTAGCACATAGTAGACTAAAAAAAAAAAAAAGAACTATTCTGCCCTTGTTTGTTGCTGTTGATAACTTGGCAGATAGCTAACAGGGTTCATCAATAAACACCGAGCCAGCAGGTACGTTTTGAGATGTTTACTGTAGAAACACTGTGAAACTGCAATACAAAGATAATAAAAAAAAAAAAAATGTTACATGCTGTTTGTCTTGTTCTTTAACATAAACAATTATCATACATGACGTAAATATTCATAAACAGGTTGAATTCTTAATGAACTGATCACAAAGAATAATTAGCGATTAGCGGCGATTAGCTTAATGCTAACGTTACATTAAAAACGCCATTGACAAGCTAGCACATTAGCATCGCTTCGTTAAAGTTTTCTCACACAACTAAAGAACTGTTCCTAAATCTTCGACAGTTAAGCTCCACACAAAAACGACCAATACTCACAGACATATATGCCTTCCAGGGTACAGCTGAGAAAAAATGAATGTGTAAAAATGAAAACAATAGCTTCACTCAAGCTTCCTGTCTGAGGAGAAGAACTAAGGCAAGTCTGAAGTGACACACAGAACACTAGAGTCCAAAATGCCCCTGTCTTTTAAAGGGGCGGCACACTCCCCGTCTGGTATGCTATGCTATACCACTATAACCCTTTAAGTAACAACACTAGTTCAGTGGTGGGTCTTGAATACACCCTTGGGGAGCCACCTTTAACGACTCTCACTTCCACCTTACGGACCCTGTCGTCTTGACCGGGAAAGGTGTTTACCACAAGTCCTGTAGGCCATTCATTACGTTTGGCCTGGCTATCCTTTAGGAGCACAACATCTCCAACTTGCAAGTTAGGTTGGTCTGCTTGCCATTTCCTCCTTGGCTGGAGTGTTGCCAGGTACTCTTGGCGCCATCGTTTCCAGAATGAATCCGCGAGTCCCTGAACTTGTTTCCACTGACTCCGGTAGAGATCCTTAAGGTCGAGGTCTCCTGTAGGCGCTGACACAGAATCGACCTTTTGCGTTAAAAGCATCGCAGGAGTGAGTACGGTTGGCATGTCGGGGTCTGACGACACAGGAACTATCGGCCGTGCATTCATTATAGCGACGACTTCCGCCATCAGCGTGACAAGAACTTCGTGCGTCAGACTAGGGGAATGCACCTTGAGCAGCATGCCATCTAAAATGCGCCGAGCAACCCCAATCATTCTTTCCCACACTCCCCCCATGTGAGAAGAGTGTGGAAGATTAAAGACCCAAGTACAGCCTTGGTCTTTGAGGTAAGACTGAAGTTCAGCATTGTCTGATGTTATGCCGAGTTCCTTGCATGCGCCAACAAAGTTCGTCCCTCGGTCCGAACGAAAGAGCTTTGCTGGACCTCTGATGGCGATGAATCTTCTGAGGGCATTTATGAAGCTTGATGTAGACAGAGACTCTACTACCTCCACATGAACCGCTCTGGTAACCAGACAGGTGAACATGACGGCCCAGCGCTTGCTTCCTGAGAGACCTCCCCTGGTACGACGAGCACAGACAGACCATGGCCCAAACACGTCTAATCCAACCTGTGTGAACGGAGGTGCTTCGGTGAGTCGATCGGCAGGTAAGTTGGACATTTTTTGTTTCTCCATACTTCCCCTTAGCCTCCTGCAGGTGACACACTTGTGTATGATGCTTGATACCAGTCTTTTCCCTCCTAGAATCCACAGCCCGGCGGACCTGACGGCCCCTTCAGTGATGTGCCTTCCCTGATGTGCAACTCTTTCATGATAATATTGCACCAATAATATAGCAATGTGGCTGTTTTTAGGGATGATGATAGGATGTTTTTCCTCCCAAGAGATTGTAGCTGATGACATCCGGCCACCGATCCTCAACACACCATCTGAATCTAGGATGGGATCAAGCTTCCTGAGAGGACTGTGGTTTGAGACAATTTCTCCTTTGGACAGGCTCTTGATCTCCTCTTTGAAGGTCTCTTGCTGTACTGTCTGGACAATTACTGTTCTTGCCTGCATGAGCTCATCTGGCTTTGGCGTACCTCCCTCAGGAGCTCTAGCACAGGATCTGACTTTCTGAATGAGCTTGGCTATTCCACGTGTCAGCATTTTCCAGCTGGAAAAGTGTCCGAATCTGTGTGAACCAAGCAGTGATCCAGCAGCTTTGGTAGCAAACGTGGCAACCACTGGTCGCACATCTGCATCCGCGTCTGGCTCAACCAGCTCAAAGGACTCAGGCTGAGTAGGTGTTGCTTCATCAACCTTCCTGAGAAAGGAAGGTCCTGAAAACCAATTTGTCTCTCCAAGGAGTGCGGCTGGCACTGGTCGTGTCCCATGGTCTGCAGGATTGTGTTCCGTGCTGACAAAGTGCCACTGTTCTGGCTGTGATGACTTCCTTATGCGCGCGACTCTGTTAGCGACGTACACATAGAATCTCCGGTTGGCGTTGTAGATATATCCGAGCACAACGCGAGAGTCAGTGTAAAACTTCACTGTGTGGAGATTGACGTCTAGCTCGTCCACTAACATGACGGCTAGCTCGACTGCGAGCACGGCTGCACAAAGCTCCAGGCGAGGAACAGTATGTGAGTGGCGTGGTGCTAATTTAGATTTCCCCATACAGAATCCTACATGACTTTGTCCTCGATCGTTAACGGCTCTGAGGTAGGCCACCGCTGAGATGGCCGTCGTGGAGGCGTCGGAGAAGACACATAGTTCCCTCAGCTTGGTGGAGAGTAAGGAAACAGGTAGGTATAGTCTTGGTATGTGCAGTTGCTCAAGTGCCTTGAGTGATTCTTTCCAGGACTTCCACTGTTTCTCTTTTTCTGCAGGTATTGGGTCGTCCCATCCATATTGCTCAGTGCACAGTTCTCTGACTATGGCCTTGCCTTGTACTGTTATGGGAGCCACAAACCCCAACGGGTCGAATATACTGTTGACTGTAGAGAGAATTCCCCTACGGGTGAATGGCTTCTCCTCTGTGGAGACAAGAAAGGTAAAGCTGTCAGTTTGAAGTTGCCAATTAAGGCCCAAACTTCTCTGCAGGGGCAAGGGATCCACACCCAGCTCCAGGTCTTTCAGCTCCTTAGCACGTTCTTCTGGTGAAAACGCTTCCATCACTGCATTATGATTAGAGGCTTTAAACTAACCTATAGCTGTTTCATCAGAATTGTTGATTTTCAAGATGGCGCCGACCAGTGTTGTGGCTTGCCATCGCTCCTCTATGTGTTTTAGTTTGTTTGTTTTTTATGTTCTTTTATATGTTTTATTTTGCCCATGCCAGTCACTGTGGGTTTATGACCACACTACCCTGCTTCAGATTCGCTCGCATGTTGTGGACTTGTCAATAAGCAGTGTAAACAAGTGCTCGTTTCCCCACCATACGCTGCCATCGTATCTACAGCGTTCTCTGGCTGGATGTGCGTGCCGCAGGCGGGAGCGGCGTCGGCGACGAGGGAGGCGTGCAGGCGCTCACGTGAAGCAGAGATTCCTGCGGAGGTCTCCTGTTGTGCAGTTTGCAAGAGATGACGGCAATATGGATCGCGCTGCGGATCTTTGGGGCTGGCGATGTTCTTGTTTGTTGCCAGTGTATCCTGATGGAGGTTTGTCAGCGCTGCGGTTTTACCAAGATGAAAAGTTATCATCACATGTCAGAGGTGCAGTTTTGAGCAATTTGATCTCTCCTAAGACGGTGAAGTCGGGCCTTACTACAGCTGCCCCCACGGTTTTACAGATTTTACAGATGTCGCTTGTAAATGCGCGCTCGATTTCAAATAAGACATTCATCTTAAATGATTTTATATTGCACAACGGCTTGGACTTCCTATTTATCACAGAGACATGGATTAATGGGGATGAGTGGAGTCCATGTGAGGAAATTTGTCCACCAGACTACATTTTAATTAATACCCCGAGACCAGTGGGTCGTGGTGGGGGTTTAGCTACTGTCTGTAAACAGCAGTATAAATGTCACCGTCTATCGACTGTATGTTACTCGAGCTTCGAGGTTCAGTTGTTAAGACTTGAGTTTTATAAGTCTGTCTTGGGAGTAGTTGTTTATCGACCTCCAAAGTATAGCCAAGTTTTTATTCAGGAATTTTCTGATTTCTTATCCACTATTTTGTTATTGTCTGATCATATTTTACTTGTTGGGGATTTTAATATTCATATCTGCTGCCCTGGGAAGCCTTTAGAGAAGGAGTTTTCTGATCTGATGGACTCATTTAATTTTATACAACATGTTTTTGGTCCTACACATGAAAAAGGACATACTTTGGACCTTGTTTTTTCTTTAGGTCTGTCTATTTGTGATGTTGTTGTAAATGATGCCTGTATTTCAGATCACATGCCTGTCACTTTTAATGTAAATATGCAAATCGAAATGGTGGAGCATCAGCGCTCTTGTTTACGCTCCCGTACAATCACTCAGTCTACACCTCAGGCGTTTGGTGATATTTTCAGTACTCTTTCTGATGTATCATGGCTGGAGTCTGCAACTATTACGGCTGATCCAGATGAATTACTTATTGTTTTTAATTCGGTGTGTTCTGAAGTTTTGGACTCTGTTGCTCCATATAAGATCAGGTATAATAAGGTTAATCATCAGCCTTGGTTAAATGAACAAACTCGGGCTCTTAGACAGCAGTGTAGGCGAGCAGAACGGGCCTGGAAAAAGGATAAACTTATGATCTCCCAACAGATTTTACGAGATTCACGTATGGGATATCAGAAGGCTGTAAAGGATGCTAAATCAGCCTTTTTTTCAAATATTATATCACAGCATTCAAAATCACCTAAAATTTTGTTTCAATCTATTAATAGGTTTTTAAACTCAAATACTGTCTCAATATTTCCATCTACAGAGTGTTGTGAGAAGTTTTTAAATGTTTTTTTAGAAAAAGTTAATACAATTAGATCAGGTTTTCGTGATTGGAATGGCTTGACAGGTGATATTCTTAATAATGTCAGCACGTTTGACAAATTCAATTTGGTTTCAACTAAGGATATCAGTTTTATTATTGGTAAGTTAAAATGCCCAGCTGCTAGTTGGGATATTTTGCCATTTGATTTGCTGGCTGCGACATTTGATTACACTGGGCCTTGTATTACTGCTATTGTTAATTGCAGTCTTTATACAGGCATTTTCCCTTTAAGTTTTAAGCAGGCGGTTATTCAGCCCCTTCTTAAAAAGCCTACTCTTGACCCGTTGGATTTTAAAAATTATCGGCCCATTTCAAAGCTGCCTTGTATCTCTAAAATATTGGAAAAGGTAGTTCTATCTCAGTTGAACTCTTTTTTGGCTAAAAATGAGGTGTTAGACGCTTTTCAGTCTGGTTTTAGGGCAGGACACAGTACTGAATCAGCTTTACTGCGAGTTTCAAATGATTTACTACTCATTGCAGACTCAGGTAATAGAGGAGCTCTAATCATGCTGGATCTTAGTGCAGCTTTTGATTTAATAGATCATAATATTCTTATTAATCGCTTGGAATATGTTGTGGGGCTGAGAGGGACGGTCTTGAAATGGTTTTCCTCTTATTTAAAGGGGCGTTCAATTTTTGTTAGGGTTGGGGATTTTTCCTCCAAGTCAGTTTCTCTGGATTGTGGAGTACCTCAGGGTTCCATTCTGGGACCTATTCTTTTTTCACTATTTTTGCTGCCTTTAGGCCTAATTTTTAAGAAATATGGTATATCTTATCACCTATATGCTGATGATATTCAGATTTATTTACCGATTAGAGCTGGAGGATCAAGCCCTAATCTATCTTTGGTATCATGCTTAAAGGAGGTGACTAGCTGGTTAGAGCAAAACTGCCTGCAGTTAAATGCTAGCAAGTCTGAAGTCATGGTTTTTGGGATGAATAAGGATGACAGTGGTTTAACCGATTTTTTAGGTATGTGGGAAACAAATGTTCAGCCTAAAATAAGAAATCTAGGTGTAATTTTTGACTCTGCTCTTATGTTTGACCATCAGGTTAAAAATGTGGTAAAAAATTGTTTTTATCAGTTAAGGACTATTGCGAAAATGAAATCCTTTTTGTCTGTTCCTGATCTAGAAACAGTAATTCATGCATTTATTTCTTCACACTTGGATTACTGTAATGCTCTGTATGTAGGAATAAGTCAGTCTCTTATTTCAAAACTGCAGCTGGTTCAAAATGCTGCTGCGAGACTCCTCACTGGTACTAAGAAAAGGGAGCATATTACACCAGTTTTGGAAAGGCTCCATTGGCTTCCTGTGAAATATCGAATACAATACAAGGTATTGTTGTTTGTTTATAAAGCTGTTCATGATATGGCCCCGGGATATATTAAGGACTTGGTGCTTATGAATTCTGGTAGATCACAAAGGTCTTTTAATTGTTTACTGCTCTTTGTTCCGAGAACTCGTCTAAAAACTAAAGGGGATAGAGCTTTTTCAGTCGTTGGCCCTAGACTGTGGAATGCGCTTCCCCCTGATATAAGATCTGCACCATCAGTTGATGTTTTTAAAATTCGTGTGAAAACGTACTTGTACTCTATGGCTTTTAATTCTTGATTCTGTCATTGCATGGTATGTGGCTTGTATGTTTGTTTGTTTTTTTGTTTTCTTTTAGATGTACAGTCCTTTGGTCTACGTTGTAGTAGAAAGGGCTATATAAATAAATAAGACTTGAGACTTGAGACTTGAGAGGCTATTTTATGCAGTCGTATGTTTGAGTCGGCTAACATTTCTTTTGTGTTTTTCAGGACTCGGATGGCGTCGTTGGAGGAGGAGAATGAGGTAAGTCCGTCGTCAACATAGAAGTTCCTTAGAACGAACTGTTTTGCCTCAGTGTTGTGTTCTTCCTGACTTTGCAGGGCAGCTCTTCTCAACCCGTATATGGCGACAGCGGGAGAAGGGCTGTTTCCAAATACGTGCACGGTCATGCGATACTCCATGACCTCCTTGGTCGGGTCGTTGTCCTCGAACCAGAGGAAACGTAAGAAATCGCGATGGTCTGGGCGAACCTTGAAACAGTAGAACATTTGTTCTATATCCGCTGCCACTGCCACGGGTTCCTTACGAAAACGAGTGAGGACTCCCAAAAGCGTGTTATTTAGGTCAGGGCCACTCAACAGGACGTCGTTCAGGGAGACGCCCTCATGCTTGGCACTGGAGTCAAACACTGCACGCACCTGACCCGGCTTGCGCGGATGATAAACTCCAAAAATTGGTAAGTACCAACACTCCTGCTCTCCGCTGAGTGGTGGGGCTGGTTCAGCATGACCTGCGTCAAAGATTTTTCTCATGAATGTAACCATATGTTCTTTCATGTCCGGCTTTTTGGCAAGCATGTGGCGCAACGTCGAAAGGCGCTTGACCGCTTGGACTCGATTGTTGGGGAGTTTCTGCCTTGGTTCCCTGAAAGGTAGCGGTGCGACCCAACTGTTTGAGTCATCCATGAAGACTTCCTTGTCCATTATTTCCAAAAAAGCTTTGTCTTCCACAGACATGGCAGGCTTGTCGTCATGTGGTGTTTGCTGGAAGACTCCTTCACCAAGGCTATCTGTTTCATCAAACAGGTCTTTCGTCGTGTTAGCCTTTGGAAGGTGAAAGCGATGTGCTTGAACTTCAAGCTTCTCTTTGATGTGGAGACTGTTTGTACAAGGGTCAAACAGAGATGTACGTCCGTTGCTCAGCACGTTAGTACGGTAGACATTGACACGATCGGACTTATGGGCTCTTCCAAGGCAAACCTCTCCTACTATCACCCAGCCCAAGTCGAGACGCTGGGCGTAAGGAGCACTGTGGGGACCATTGCATTGTTCTCGAACCTTGTGTGCCCTTGGGACGTCTCGGCCGAGCAGGATGAGGATGGCTGCTGAGGGATCCAGAGCTGGAATCCTGTCCACAACCCGCTTGAGATGTGAATAGTGTCTGGCGATCTCCGGCGTGGGGATTTCAGACCTGTCATCTGGGAGCATATCACATTCTATTAATGTGGGAAGAGGGATGTGAGTCTTACCATCGAATGACTCCATGATGAAATTGTTGGCTCTCCGACCCATGGTTTCAATGGTTCCCGAGCACGTCTTCAAAGTGTATGTCGCTGTACCCTCTGTAATCCCAAAGAGCTCGAAAAACTCTGTTCTTGCTAGGGACTTGTTGCTCTGCTCGTCGAGAACAGCATAAGCCTTGACTGCTCTTTCTCGTTGGCCAGCTGGATAAACTCTGACAAGACAGATTTTGGAGCATGATCTTACTCTGACAGTTGGCCCACAGATGTCAGTGCATTTCGATGTGACAGTTTCAGCGGCTCCTTCCTCTTGCTCCCCGCCTTGATCTCTCGTGGTTGCGGAGATCTCAGTCATCCATGGAGCCGGCCCTGGATGTAGTGCAGTGGGGTGTCTCTCGCTCCGGCATTCTCTGCACTGAATATTTTTACCACAATCTTTGGCTAGGTGACTGGTTGATGCACAGCACCTATAGCAAATGTTTTTCTCTTTGAGGTAGGCTTTCCTCTCATCCAATGTTTTACTCCTAAAACCGCGGCACTTCCTAAGGGGGTGTGGTTTGTTGTGGAGTGGGCATTGCTTGTCTGGGTCAGCCATATTTTTCTCTGAGTGGTCATTGTAGCTACTGTCTGAGTTCGCTGAGACCTCTGTCTTTTTGACGGAAACAGATGTTCTCACATTTGGTCGAAACGGATGCTCTGACTTCCCCATGCTCCCACCGCCTGTGAGAGCTGCGAAGCTTGGGTCGTTGAGCGTTTTGGCTTGATCGCAAACGAACTTTGCGAAGAAGGCGAAAGGTGGGTATGATTTTTGATATTTTTCTTTGTAATGTGATGCAAGAGAGACCCACTTGTCGTGCAGGGAGTATGGCAGCTTTTGAACTATAGGAGTGATTCCACGAGATGTGTCCAGGTAGTTTAGACCAGGCAGGAACCCATCTGACCTGGCCGCTTCAAGCTCCATAAGAATGTCTCCCAGTTCTCTCAACCTTTGATTTTCTCTATTTGAGAGTTTTGGAAAATCATCCACCTTCTTGAGGAGTGCGTTTTCGATAGCTTCCGGGGATCCATAACAATCTTCCAACCTTTGCCATACCATGCTCACCCCTGCTGCTGCATCGTGGATGTGGACTGCTCGTATCCTCTTTGCATGGTCGGATGATTTTGGCCCAAGCCATTTACACAGCAGGCCGAGCTCCTCTCTGTATGTCAAGTTTAAGTCAGCTGTAGAACTGTGGAAAGATCCCTTCCAGGCCCAGTAATTCTCAGCGCGGTCATCAAACCTTAACAGTCCGGAGCTTATCATCTCACGACGTATCAAGTACTTGGCCAGATCTGTTGTGGATGAAGAACTGGGCTCATTGGTTCTGGGAGGAGCATACATGCGTGGCTGTGTGTGATAGCTGGACTTGCTTTTGGATGGATTTGACTCATACGGACGTTCTTGTTTCAGGAAGCCAGTTCTGGTTGAGGTTTGCGGATGAGGATAATATGGAGTGGCATCCTCCTCTGGTTTGAATGTTTGCTGAACAGGTAAGTCATAGTCACAGAGTTCGTAGTGGCTGATCTCGCTTGACTCGTCTATACCTTTCCCCTTGCTGTTTTCAGCTGCCTCACCGCTGTCCATGGTTAGCTGGCGCGTTGGTGTTGGAACAGACTGACCTAGTCTCCAGCGCGTCTTCTTTTTTGTCCATTGTGAAGCTTTGTTGACAGCTGAATCTTTGTGCTTCTATGAAGATCCACTATAGGAACCCCTTTCAGCGTATGTCTTTTCACTATTCTGCCCTTGTTTGTTGCTGTTGATAACTTGGCAGATAGCTAACAGGGTTCATCAATAAACACCGAGCCAGCAGGTACGTTTTGAGATGTTTACTGTAGAAACACTGTGAAACTGCAATACAAAGATAATAAAAAAAAATAAAATGTTACATGCTGTTTGTCTTGTTCTTTAACATAAACAATTATCATACATGACGTAAATATTCATAAACAGGTTGAATTCTTAATGAACTGATCACAAAGAATAATTAGCGATTAGCGGCGATTAGCTTAATGCTAACGTTACATTAAAAACGCCATTGACAAGCTAGCACATTAGCATCGCTTCGTTAAAGTTTTCTCACACAACTAAAGAACTGTTCCTAAATCTTCGACAGTTAAGCTCCACACAAAAACGACCAATACTCACAGACATATATGCCTTCCAGGGTACAGCTGAGAAAAAATGAATGTGTAAAAATGAAAACAATAGCTTCACTCAAGCTTCCTGTCTGAGGAGAAGAACTAAGGCAAGTCTGAAGTGACACACAGAACACTAGAGTCCAAAATGCCCCTGTCTTTTAAAGGGGCGGCACATGAACTCACCAGGCAGGAATATAAATACAAAGGATAATTAGGAACACAGGTGTGAGGAATAATCAATTATCATAACAAGAACAGGAAACTGACCATATAAGGAAAAACAGGAACTAAGGCTGGGGTGAAAACATGGAACATGGACAGTGACACAATGATTACTGACTTA
>NW_027394840.1:0-13268 GCF_049309525.1 Garra rufa | reverse complement strand
AAGAAACTGTAGAGTTCAGAAATCACTTTCACTCGATTTATTTGAATACATGGATTCATTCAGTAACAAAACACTGCTGTTAAGAGGTCATAATCTGTTTTTTTTTTTTTTTGTAATTTAACCAAAGATTGAGCTCATTCCTATGTGTTCTAAGTTTGGTGAAAATACTATATTCCATTCAAAATATTTAGCCATTTTAGTAAAAAAAAAAATAAATAAATAAAAAAATTGTCCTGTAGCAATCAACAATGGAACTTCATTTTGATAACATTTACCTTTGCTATTCAGAGCAAAGCACTGCTTTGATTCTGCACTGCTTTGATTCTGATAGTGTGAAAACCTAGGACTAGTTTGCATACCTCAAAATGATGGAAATATTTGCATACTACAATATTTGAACACTTGAGACAATGACAAATGGTCTAGGAGTTATGAGCAATCATTTTTAGGGCAGAAATATAATAATAATAATAATAATAATAATAATAATAAATAGAATAAAATAAAAAGAATAAAAAGAAAATAAAAAATATTCAAAAGTTCATTATTTCTCTTCTTTTTTTTTACTTCCAAAGACGAAGTTCCAGTCATCAGAGCAGAGACAGAAGAACAACATGTGGTAAGAGTTGAGTTGTGTGCCCATAAATATGATTTGCTTCTTGATATTACATCCTTCAGTTATTTCAGCTGTTTTCATTAGAGATGTTCCGATACCCTTTTTTCCTTCCCGATACCGATTCCGATACCTGGGCTCGGGGTATCGGCCGATACCGAGTACTAATCCGATACCTGGGTGTGTAATTGTATATACAGCAGTAGATAATACTAATAAATTATTTTATTGTGTGCTTCAGAATTATTCCTTAATAAAACAAATATACAGTGATATATACAGTGAATAAGAGTATTTTTATTATATGACATATATTGAACTTTTATTATATGACATATACAGTGAACTAGAGTATTTTTATTATATGACATACATTTGACAGTAATATTTTTAGTTAGTATTGCTAATCTGGTTTTCTGACGTAGATCAGTCCTGTTTATAACAGAGAATTTTGGCCAGAATTTGAATGATTCTCACTAGATCTCGCAGCAACCTTATTCATTGTGCGGCATTTTCAAATGCTCCTCACTGCATCTTGCAGCAGTAACAGTGTTGCAAAATCAACGTTGGCTCCCGAATAAAGCTGTTCGGGGTTTGTGCAAGTTTGTTTGCATTGCAGTCCAAGCTGATAAACGGTCAGCGCTGAGCAGCTCAAACGTGTCGTGTTAGTTTCACTTTCGTTTCGCGTGCCATTTTATGTTTCTCATCTAAGACAGAATGGCAGAGCTTATGAGTTGAACAACGCGGTAGTCGCGCCAGTGTGACCGCTCACGAAAATTAGTAACACTGGCAGAAAAAATTGGTCACAGTCTGGAGCCCTTTAATATTACCGCAAGTGTCCCGCGCGCTTCAGTACAGGAGTAAACAAACCACGCGCCTGTACAATTCATTAACACAGAACCACGCATTAATTCATATTTAAACAGTCGGTTTTTGGCTTAATATTAGTCCATATCACGATTTGATTTAAGTGTAATGAACTACCTTTGATTAATGCATCAAACTTTGACAAATTCCTTGACGTTCCGCGTTAAATTCCATTTTGACTGGATTCCGCGATTCCGTCCGTGTTTTCCGCATCGCAGAAATCATAAAGCCCTACATATGAGACATGCAGCCGTTTTAGCGGACAAACTGCTAGCACATTTGTATTTCTTCTTCGCTGCTCTAAACAGTGGTTGCTTGTGGCAACACTGTTTGCATTCTGAGCCGCGAAGAAGAACTGGCTTCTGATTTGCTAGCAGGAATAACATATCTTAAGAAAATGGTATCGGATCGGTACGTGGGTTCAAGTACTCGCCGATTCCGATGCTAGATTTTTTTGTGGTATCGGCGGCATTTCCGATACTAGTATCGGAATCGGAACAACCCTAGTTTTCATGGTAAATCCATTTAAATTTATTTAATTTATTTTGAGCTATTATTATTTATATTTGAGTTATTTATGAAAATGTTTGGCTGCTGTCTTTTTGTGAAATCCTGTTATAAAACTATAACCAACTCAACAAAGGCACAAGTGTAATAAAATAAATCAGCTACCTAATGTGAATTAGAAAATCATATACTGATAATATGCAATAATGCCACGGTCTCTGGAAGAGGTTTGGAAGTGATATTTACATTTTCTTTGGTTGAGTGAGCAGTCCAGTGGTGTTGACTTCATCCACTGGTTGTGCTGGTAACAGTACAGTGGAGAAAAAAGCAGGAATCCATTTCAACAGCCTTGAAAATGAAGCGGTGCAGGGTAATGATCTCTGCATCTGTCGTTGTTTCGCTGGACAAAGACTATATAGATTATTTCTTACCTCACAGGCTGGAGGCTCAGACATGGTCATGTCTGTTGCTGCCTCAAATGCTGGAGATTTGGAGTGTGGAATGTTTGTTTCTGTTAGTGTCTTACTGAACATGCCAGAGACTCAGATTGGTATATTTGCTATTGTCTCACCCTTGCAGGCCGGAGATTCAGAACGTTGGTGATCTGTTTCTGTCTCACTTTCTTAAAGGACCAAAACGTCTCAGGTTACGTATGTAACCCTGGTTCCCTGAGGGAACGAGACACTGCGTCCTGAGACACTTTGGGGAACGCCATTGGCGGGCCGCACTCTTAGTCATAGTCCAACGTCCAATGAGAAACGGGAGTGACGTCACAGGCGCGGTGACGTCATCGACCAGGAAGTATAAAAGCATGTGCGTTTGAAGCCGGCGTCAGCTCAAAGGAATGAAGCGAGCGCAGCAGGGATGCGGGAATTATGGTCCGAGACGCAGTGTCTCGTTCCCTCAGGGAACCAGGGTTACATACGTAACCTGAGACGTTCCCTTCCGGGAACTCAACACTGCGTCCTGAGACACTTTGGGGAACGAGGTATCAACGCCCCCATAATTTCCGAGCCCTGCCTAGTGTCTGCTAGGACAAGGGTGGAAAAAGGTAGTGTCTGGTACAAACCTCAGCCTGGGGAACTTGCCAGGGCATGGGTGGTAATACATCTCTGACTGTGGAGCCCACCAGATCAGAGGGAAGAGAGTACCTCGGCCCTCGAGCCCACGAGGTCATGTCATCCTTCGTCTGGTCTCGCAAGACCGAGAAGGGAAAGTGTCTAGAAATACTTACCTGATGAGACACTGTGGTAACTCCGCCTGGTGATCATGCCAGGACGCGAGTGGTAATACATCTCTGTCTGTGATCCATCACCAGACAAGAGGGATAATGAGCCTCGGCCCTTAGGCACTCGAGGAGAAATGGTGGTCCTTTGTCTGCGTTTCAGCCAGTACAAGAGGGACACAAGAAGTGTCTGGTGATCTTGCCAGAGCACTGGAATTCATCTCTGTCTGTGATCAGCCACCAGACAAGAGGGATAAATGAACCTCGGCCCTCAGGCACACGAGGAAAGATAGTGGTCCTTTGTCTGCATTACAGCCAGTACAAGAGGGACGCAAGAAGTGCCTGGTGATCTTGTCAGGGCACTGGAATTCATCTCTGTCTGTGATCCACCACCAGACAAGAGGGATACCTGAGCCTCGGCCCTCGGGCACACGAGGCTAGTGTTCTCAACCGCTGCCTGTAATGAGACCAGCGCAGGGGGAGAAATGCTCCTCGGACCTCAGGCACGCGAGGAGAGATAGTGGTCCTTTGTCTGCATTACTGCCAGTACAAGAGGGACGCAAGAAGTGCCTGGTGATCTTGCCAGGGCACTGGAATTCATCTCTGTCTGTGATCAGCCACCAGACAAGAGGGATAAATAGACCTCGGCCCTCAGGCACACGAGGATAGGGTTCTCAACCGCTGCCTGTCATGAGACCAGCGCAGGGGGAGAAATGCTCCTCGGCCCTCAGGCACGCGAGGAGAGATAGTGGTCCTTTGTCTGCATTACAGCCAGTACAAGAGGGACGCAAGAAGTGCCTGGTGATCTTGTCAGGGCACTGGAATTCATCTCTGTCTGTGATCAGCCACCAGACAAGAGGGATAAATGGGCCTCGGCCCTCAGGCACATGAGGATAGGGTTCTCAACCGCTGCCTGTCATGAGACCAGCGCAGGGGGAGAAATGCTCCTCGGCCCTCAGGCACGCGAGGAGAGATAGTGGTCCTTTGTCTGCGTTACAGCCAGTACAAGAGGGACATAGGGAGTGCCTGGTGATCTTGCCAGGGCACTGGAATTCATCTCTGTCTGTGATCCGCCATCAGACACGAGGAATACAGGCCTCGGCCCTCGGGCACACAAGGCAGGATAACACACCACTTGCCTGGGAGGTGCCAGGCCAAGATGGTGGGGATACATCTCCTGTCTGGGGACCTGCCAGACCAGGAGGAACCATTATTGAGGAGAATCATGAGCCTTTGTCTGGGGAAATTGCCAGAGCGAAAGGGGTAGAATCTCTTTTCCTTGTTAGAAGGAAAGCGCCTTTTGACCTCTTGAGCCTAGCCTTTTTGCTAGGGCTGAAAGATGACTGAGCCCGGAGTGGCTCTGAGGTCTAGTTCGTAGAATCTGACGAACGTTAGAGGTGACACCTGCCATCAGAGCTTTGGAGGCTGCGACGCCTCGAGTTGAGTGAGCCTTGACTCCCATCGGGGATGGGAGACCAGAGGACTCGTATGCAGTAGAGATGGCATCAACGATCCACTTACTGATAGTAGGCTTGGAAGCCGGGCATCCCCTCTTAGGGGGCCATAACAGACAAACAGTTGCTCTGATTTATGCCACAGGGCAGCTCTGTGGACGTAAGTGTCTAGTGCTCTTACTGGACACATTAAATTATACTTCCTCTGGTCGTGCTCCACGAATGGAGGAGGATAGAATGCTTGAAGCGTTATTGGCTGTGGTGTTGTTGATGGGACCTTGGGTACGTACCCAGCTCTTGGGTAGAGAAACGCTTTGGCCAGCCCTGGGGCAAAGTCAAGGTATGAAGGGGCCACTGAAAGGGCCTGCAGGTCCCCGACTCTCTTAAGAGAGGTTAGCGCCAGCAGCAGGGCTGTTTTTAAGGTAAGCATCCGATCGGAGGCCTCCTCCAGAGGCTCGAAGGGAGGTTTACACAGCGCCTCCAACACCACAACTAAGTCCCATGTAGGGACTCTCGGTCTTGCACGAGGCCTCAGCCTGAGTGCACCGCGGAGGAAACGTGAGACCAGGGGGTTCTTGCCCACTGAAAGGCCGCCATGAAGGGCGTGGTAAGCCGATATAGCCGCCACGTACACCTTCAAGGTGGAGTGAGCTAGCCCAGCGGACAAACGAGTTTGTAGGAACTCCAGCACTGTACCAACCGGGCAGTGGACTGGGTCTAAACGGCGTTCATGACACCATGAAGCAAACAGATTCCACTTTAGGCCATAAAGTTTCCTCGTAGAGGGAGCTCTGGATTGAAGGATGGTCTCAACAACCTCGGTTGGGAGACCAGCTTCTATGAGATGTGCCCCCTCAGGGGCCACACCCATAACTTCCACTTCTCTGGGTGGGGGTGGCAGATTGCGCCCCCAGCTTGAGAAAGAAGGTCCCTCCTGACAGGAATCTCCCATGGAGAGCCGTCGATGAGAGCCGGCCAGTACGGGGCTACTAGCAGCAGCCTTACTCCGTACCGGCGCACTCTTTCCAGAACTCCCGGGAGCAGAGCGATCGGGGGAAAAGCGTACAGACGAAGCCTCGGCCAGGTCTGTACCATGGCATCCAGTCCGAGAGGAGCTGGAGGAACTAGAGAGTACCAGAGGGGACATTGCGATGTCTCCTGAGTCGCAAAGAGGTCCACTTGGGCTTGACCAAACACTCTCCATATTTGCTTCACCACCTCTGGGTGAAGCATCCATTCCCCGGGCCTCGGCCCCTGCCTCGACAGGACGTCTGCTCCCACATTGAGACGTCCAGGAATGTGAACTGCTCTCAATGAGAGAAGCTTTCCTTGTGACCACATGATGATCTGGTACGCCAGCTTGCATAAGGGGCGTGAACGCAGACCTCCCTGGTGGTTTATGTAATAGACTACCGCAGTGTTGTCCGTGCGGACCAGCACGTGACGGTTTCTTAGGTCTGGAAGGAAATGCTTCAGAGCCAGGAACACAGCCAGCATTTCTAGGCAATTTATGTGCCAAGAGTGATGCTGGTCGTTCCACAGGCCACGGGCGGAGCGGCCACTCATGACCGCTCCCCACCCGGTAAGGGATGCATCTGTCGCTAGCGTGACGCGGCGGCAAGGAGCTCCCAGCACTGGACCTTGTGATAGGAACCAGGGCTTTTTCCACATGACTAAGGCACGTAGGCAGCGCCGCGTGACCTTGATCTTGCGGAATGGGTTCCCCCTCAGGGAAAACCCTTTGGTTTTGAGCCACCACTGCAGTGGTCTCATGTACAGCAGTCCAAGAGGTATCACGTTGGATGCGGCTGCCATAAGACCTAACAGTACTTGGAACTGTTTGACAGTGAGTAGCAGGCCTAGCTTGACCGCATTTGCTGCAGTAAGGATCGACTCGATCCGAGCAGGTGACATTCGTGCCTGCATCGTGGTCGAATCCCAAACTACACCTAGATAAGTGGTTCTCTGTAATGGAGACAGCGCACTTTTCTTGGCGTTGAGTCTCAACCCCAGCTTTGTCATATGAGCAAGAACAACAGTCCTCGGACCTGATTTGAGACACGACCTGACTGACAGTCAACATTTTGAACTTCAGTTTTCTGACTGAGAGGTTTAGCTGTCTGAGATCTAAGATGGGCCGCAGGCCCCCATCCTTCTTGGGAACAATGAAGTACCGGCTGTAGAACCCGGATTCTGTGTGTTGAGGAGGGACCACCTCGATGGCCTCCTTCCTCAGGAGAGTGTTCACTTCCTGTTCCAATTCCAGAGCCTGCTCGGGGCTTACAAGAGTAGGAAATACCCCGCTGAAAGGTGGCGGCTTGGTGCCGAATTGAATGCAATATCCTTTCTCTACAGTACGCAGGACCCACGTAGAAATATTTGGCAGTAGCTTCCACGCTGCCAGAAATTCTACTAAGGGAACCAACTTCTCGAGGCTGGTTTCTGGATTTATTTGAGGAGCTACTTCGGTGACCTGTAACAGCGAACTGGCAGGATGCACCTGAAGTAAGCGCTCTGGAAACCCCCGTGGGGGTGGCGAACTCTCTGGTTCCGCTACGTTTCCGGGCGGAGAGACCGGAGAATGATATTCGCGGGAGACTGCCGCGCCCTGTAAC
Organism: Garra rufa; assembly: GCF_049309525.1. Lineage (NCBI taxonomy): Eukaryota > Metazoa > Chordata > Actinopteri > Cypriniformes > Cyprinidae > Garra > Garra rufa. The sequence continues at coordinate 5,987 of NW_027394840.1, read as the reverse complement.
ACCGGCAGGGTTAGCTGACGAATCTCCTGAGGGCCCCGAAGAGAGGTGGTCACCGTACTCCTCAGAGGCGGTGAAGCACCTAGCTCTTCGAGAGGGGCTGCCCTCATTGGCCCTGGGCCACGACCATCAGGGCCGTTTAGCCGAGGCCCTCTTGGACTGGAGGACGACCCTCAGGTCCGGCCTCGTCTTCGAGGACCCCGGCTTGGAGCGTTGCTGAGCCCGCCCTCTAGGCTTCGCCGGAGAGGTACGGGTAGCAACGCTCCTTTTCTGGGTCTCCCGTCCAGCAGCCCCAGAGGAGTAAACGCGGCGAGGAAGATAGCGCTGGAACGCCGCTGCCTGCCTGCGGGCCTCCTGGTGCCTGTTGACAACTGTGTCAACAGAGTCACCGAAGAGGCCGATGGGATGCAGGGGGGTGTCCAGGAGCGTGACCCTGTCCTTCTCTTTCATGTCGGACAGGGTCAGCCAGAGATGCCTCTCCGCGGCCACCAGGGCTGCCATAGACCGCCCAATAGCACGGGCGGTCTCCTTGGTGGCCCGGAGCGCCAGATCAGCGGTCCTACGCATCTCTGTCATGCTCACTTCCTCGCCCGTCGCTAAACTCCTTCAGCAGGTCGGCTTGGTATGCCTGAAGGACTGACATGGTGTGTAGACATGCACCAGCCTGACCTGCTGCCGCGTATGCCTTGCCCATCAAGCCTGATGTCACTTTTAGTGGCTTGGTGGGCAAGGACAGAGCCTTCAGGGACGATGCCAGGCCGGGAGACAGATAGCTCGCTAGTGTCTGCTCGACCTGTGGCATCGCCCTGTAACCGTATTCCTCCATCCCCCCCACATTACCGTAGTAATCAGAGGCGGGGGAGAAGAGACGAGAGGAATACGGTTTGTCCCACGATCTCGAGATCTCTTTGTGGAGATCGGGGAAAAAGGGAAGGCTCCGTCTGGGAGGTGCTGCTTTAGCCCGCAGGAAGCGCTCGTCAAGCCTGCTTCCCTGGGGCTCTGGATCTGGAACGGGTGACCAGCTGATGTTAAGCTTGGCCACCGCGTTCGTCAGCACCTCCACCAGCTCCTCATATTGGGGTGAACGGGGGGGCGGTTGTGGGAGGTCAACACTCTCTACGTCAACCTCGGAGGAGGAAGACAGATGGAGCGTTGACTCCTCCTCTCGGAGGGAAGGAACCGCAGTGCGGGCTTCCTCATCCAAGAGGAGGTCGAACGATCCGCTGAGTGAGGAGAGAGATAGGGGATCACCCGTCTCAACTCCCTCCAGCAGATCTAGCTGCGAGCCCCACGAGTGCAGCTGCCGCTCCACCTCGACGGAAGCGGGGCCAGACCTGCGGGGAACGCTGACGAAAGCCCCCTCCTCAAAGAGGGCTTTCCGGGAACGAAGCAACCGCAGCGGCATTCGCTCGCACTGCGGGCAGCCAGCCCCCTCAAGGGCTGACCTAGCGTGCTCCGCTCCCAAGCAGACCACACATAGATCATGTGTATCCCCACCAACAATGAAACGTTGGCAGGGAGGGACACACTTTCTATGTGGCTGCTGAACCGCCTTTCTTCTTTCGCTCTTAGAAGAACGTTTTCCCCCAGGCATACTGCTCAAATAAAAGTTGTGCAAACTGGCACTAAAAAACAGCAGTATGGGACAGACAGACAATAGACATAGAGCGCTCTCGCTGAATGACAAAAGCTGACGCCGGATTCAAACGCACGTGCTTTTATACTTCCTGGTCGATGACGTCACCGCGCCTGTGACGTCACTCCCGTTTCTCATTGGACGTTGGACTATGACTCAGAGTTCAGCCCGCCAATGGCGTTCCCCAAAGTGTCTCAGGACGCAGTGTTGAGTTCCCGGAAGAGAACAAGTTTATCTGTTATTTCCTCTTCCCTAATGGGAAGAGGAAATCATTTTTGTTTAAATCATTTGTAAAGCCATTCTGACGTAAATTTTCGAATTCATGAACATTTACATATTTTCATTATGTTAGCTGGTACTAAAGAAATGTACACCTGCTCTCTACCACGTTTAAATGGTATGTAAAACATTCTGTGTTCTTTTTAGGATATTTTATATTGAATTTTGATGCACTGCCATAATAATTACAAGTTCATTTGCCCTTGCCCTCTTTTTTATTTATTTATTATTTATTTTGTTTGTATATTGAGTTGATAACTGTAAAATGCATCACCCGTCACTATTTACCCAGCCATAAAAAGAGGACGGGCAGGACAAATACCAACAAACACCACACATTATTGAATATTTATTCTTAGGCATATGGTATATTAGTCTTTTTCATAGGCCGGGATTATGCTAATTGTGAATGAGCGTGCATGTGTTCCCTATTTACGAAGTGTTTGTGAATCCGGAGGCAGAGTTTTCAGGAAGGTCTGTTTTACGTGCAAATTACTTAGAATTTACTCATATCATATTTATGCAAGTTTCATGGAATATCAATATGAAATATGGAATATGGAATTTCTTAAGTACTATGAAGTAAGGGTTGTAAAACCCCGTCATCATATCGGCTGGAGGGACTGCTTCTATTGCTTCCTTCGCTAGCAAGGTTGCAATCTCTGACCGGGGCATCTGCCACCTTCACTGAGGTGAAGTGGATGCCCCTGAACTTGGGAGGGCGAACTGAATCGCATAGCCGAGTCTGATGGTCCGGAGGAGCCAACAAGACAGACTGGAAAGCTGTATCTAGGCTCCCAGATAACGTACAAGCGGCACCAACGGGACCACCGGCGTACCCGCGGTGGACCCCACTCGGGTGTCTCGATGCCGGTCCGAAGCGGGGTCTAAGTGTCTGTGTGTTGTGTGTGTGAGACGCTTACCTCTGTTCAGGTAGATGGTGTGTGAGTAGTACGTTTTGCAGCATTCTTTAACCATCTACTGCTGCTCATTGGCGAGAGGGGAGGGTGTGTGAAGACCGGGGTTGGCCTGTCCAACACCCAGAGATAAAAGAAATTGCTCTTTTGTCAAGAATTGGGTACCAAATTTGTTTACCAAAATTGTTTCAGCAGACTGACGTGCAGCCGCTTCATGTTGATGGCTCCATATATCTGGCCCTAAAGGTTCACTGGTCATCCTGGTCATTTTCTGGCACAGCAAAAGAGACCAGGCTGCAGGCTCCATCGAAGGGGCAGATTAAACAACATTAACAGCTGTTCAGTTCAGCTCTGTAAAAGTATAATTAAAATTTAATGAAGCTGTCACTTTGTAAATGACTTAACTGGGTGTGTAATACAGAACAGGATTGAGCATTTAGTGACATGACAATGAATTTATGCTTTTATGTTGCCATATATTTTTTTAATTATTTTTTTGCTATTTACTAGAAGTTCTTTTTAACTGTTTAACTGATAGTATTGAACTGTCATCAACTACCAGTTTACCAGTTAATTATGGCTATAAAGAAAGTCGGTTGAAAAAAGCGTTACAAATGCAGCCAACTTTTGATCTTAAACATTTTGTTTTGTACCATAAGATCAAGCCAGTAAAACAGATCACGAACAGACACGCGGCAAAAAGAAAACAACTCAGATGTTAAACACAAGCTAAATAAAGTGAGTTGTGCAAAATAGTATACTGTAAATATCCTAATAGTTAATGAACATGTTTTAGGATAAAGAACAGACTGGAGAAGAAGGGAGCAGCTTTAAACCTGAAGGCCAAGCAGACATGAGTAAATCAAATAAACCCTCTGATTCTGATCCGTCAATCAGCACAATGGGTAAGAAAACTATTTTGCTTATACCACAGTCTGCCTGAATGCTCAATTTTGATTGTCTGGAAAGTGTGCGTTAAAACTGTTGAATTTGCAGGTTGTTCCAGTCACTTTAATGCCCCTTCTAAATTAACCCACTGCCTTCATCAGAACATAGGAATATTACAACATCACGTCTCAGTGATCAACATGACTGGCTTTAATGAGGCTAAACATGTGGATCATGTCATTGATCAATTAGTGGATGAAAATGAAATAAACACCTTCATTTTAGTAATGCAAGTGGATCAGTTAAAAAAGGCTGATAAAAAGAGTATGGAATGGCTACAGAGAAAAATTGATGACAGAGTTCTTCAGTTTATGATTCTCTTGACCTATGAGAAAGAAGAAGAGCGTGACACTTTAATAGATGATCTTAAGAAAAACCCTGTTCTGGAGCAGCTGCTGGAGAAATGTAGAGGAAGATTTCAGACCTGCAATAAGATGATGAACAACCGATCAGAGATGAGAGACCTGATGTACAATATTGAGCATCTGTTGAATGAGAATCAACAACAGCACTACACTGGAGAGATGGTTAACACCTTATCAAGACAGAGAGAAGACCTGAAAAACATTGAATGTAAAAGCGGTGAGAAAACAGATCCTTTACTGATATTTCCTATGTTTATTCCAGACTGTAATCTAACATCCACTAATGATATTATAGACACATTTGTTGATAACAGTAGCCGTTTCATCTGTTTATTAAAACATTGAAGCAGAATTACAAATAAAGATAAAACATCAAACTTTGGTAAAACAAATCACACTTTATATTTATATCACAGCCTCTTCGGAAGTATAATTATGCTGTACAAACCTACACCTACAACCAATATCTGAACATATGACAAATAATAACTGCTATGAGATAGATTAAAAATATTCTAAATTTCTACATTCTTGCAAGTACATTATTTCTCTTTTTTCCAAAGATGAAGCACCAGTCATCAGAGAAAGCAGTCAGTCTACCACAGCAACAGAGACAGAAGAAGAACACATGGTAAGAGTTGTGTGCACATGATTAGGATTTGCTTCTTGATATTACAGTTTTTTTCAGCATTTTTCATGTTAAAACTGTTTGAATACTGAATTCATTAGTTATTTATGAGAATGATTTGCTGCTGTCTGTATGTTTATGTAGAAGAACAAAGTTCTGTCATGGTAATTTTGATGGCACAGGCCATTACGTCCTTTACATAATCTGCTACTAATTACATTGTTATCTACATGGCGCAGCCGATTGGTTTCTGCATTATCAGTCAAAGGAGCTTGCTGCTCAACATTCAAAAACTTAAGCAGTTTTGCCAGATTGGGCGGTTTTGAATTTGATTGTGCAGGTAAAAATTGTCGGTTGGACAAAATTTGGCCTGATTTAGGGTCAGTTTGGTTGTTTTCAAACATCTACATTGTATAGGGCTAATTGGTTAACAAACCCCAAGTGTGCATGTACTGCATCCAATCAGTCATTACATTACTAAACACACACACTGCAATTACTAAACACACACACTGCAAAGATGACTGGTGCTGATGTTGAAGTGGACAACCACTTATAGCACTTATAGCTAATCACAAGGGATCAGCAGCAAGAGGAGATGATGAATTATGGTACTTTAATAAATAACTGTTTATAATTAAAGTGATCACAATGCCTACATAAGTTACACGGTATAGAGTGGGAGAATGACTCAATGCTCAAAATGTGAATTAGGCCTAGACCTGCAGAGTGAGATAACATGAAGGGTCTAATATCAATGCAACTCCTAAATCAGACCACAGTTTAATAAATTAATCAAAATCTAAACTAAATATCTGGTTCTATACAATCCTGTCTTTTATTACCAGATTGGTGCTATATCCTTGAAAGCTGCTGGACTTAATTAGTTTCGACTGTGCAAAGTTCTGTATTGTGTTCTACAATGTACTTCTGTCAGGACCACTATCGTCAAAATGATAGACTTTAGCATACAATTTTGATTTGGCGGGGTAGTTCTGTTCTGGCACAACTCCCTGCCCATTCATGCAGCATGTCGTGAATGAGCAGGGAGAGCAGCAATAATAATAATAATAACCCCCCAGGGTAAACAGAACAGAACAAGAAGATATCATCAATGTACTTAATGATATTTAAGTGTAAACATAGATTGAGATAAAAAGGAGACTGATTCAAGTGGAATCAGTAACCAGGTCCTGACTGTCGCAAAAGGAGGAGTT
>NW_027394839.1:0-13268 GCF_049309525.1 Garra rufa | reverse complement strand
TTATAGATGCATAATGTAATTGTTCATGTGATAATTTAATGTTAACAGATAAAACTTGTGATTTTAATGGTTAATGCATTAAATAATACATTTATTGTGTTTCTTCAAATAAAGTTTTTTACATATTTAAGTAGAAAACGGTGTGCAAAGTTTTTCAATTCACAACTGGCAAATGTAAATTATAATAAATAAGCAAATAAATACATTATACTGTATATTTAATTTTTATAATGCACATTGTTTAGTAAAATTGCATAAAGTTTTCTGTTAGGGTTGCAGTATTTATAACTAGCTATATATAAAGATAAAGAAGTCAATGAAATGTCTCCATTTAGATGTCATTAAGCAGGATTGTTCTGCTCTTGTGTGTGAGACAGCAGACGCTCTCTGAGGATCCTCTCATCAGACACGGGTCTCAGTGTTTCAGCTCTGAATGAGACACACACACAGACACAGACGTTTCCTTGTGCTCATCAGATAAATGCTAATCTGACACCATGCTAATCTCTTTGTCTTCGCAGTGAGGATGAGGCGATTAAAGCGTGTGCGAACAGCTTATTAGCATGTGTTATTAGTTACACTAATCTGCTGGAGGGCCTTGAGGAACAACACGCTCTGAAAAACGCCTCAGATTGGTTGCAGGCGAGGGGAAAATCTTCAGCCATTTTTCTTCCCTCTGCCTTTTGTTTTTACGAGCGGGATTTTGTGCCGCGCTGTAGAAGCGCTCGATGTTATCAGAGGCTGAATTTATGCACGGAGCAAATTCATTTTAATCACATTTGTTGGCGGCGAGAGGGGGCAGATGTTCGAATCGCTGTACCTCTCGGTGCTTCTAGTCATCTGTTATTCATTTAGCACGATCCCCTCAGACCCATCGGCCGCTTCTCGTCACCGCGGCCTGGTTTTTGCTGAAAATAGCATTCTTCTGCCGTTTTAAACAGCAGGATTGCATCTGTAAACCGTGCCGCCCCCTGCGACGTTCCCGATGTATTCAAACATTCCTGAGTCAGAGATTAGCGCTGGACAGGAGCGCAGACAGATGGCACCTACTACAGCTCAGGATTTCAGCAGAGATGTTTTGGATTGAGAAGTTAATCTGTGCTGCTACAATATCAAACCATCTGTGTTTAATGAGTTAAGAGGCTCCAAACTCAACTAAGTCACACCTGCCAAAGCAGTGATTCTTAGCAGTTCATACATTATTATATTATTATTTAAACAGTTTATTTATTTAGTTCTCTTCTTAAGACTCAAACTTCAGTTTGATTTTAGGTTTTGTTTAGGTCAATTTTGTCAAATTATTTTTTTAAATATGTGACCCTGGACCACAAAACCAGTCATAAGTGTAAATTTGTCGAAATTGAGATTCTTACGTCATCTGAAAGCTGAGTAAATAAGCATTTTCCATTGGTACATTGTTTGTTAAAATAGGACAATGTTTGTCTGAGATACAACTATTTGAAAACCTGCAATCTGAGGGTGCAAAAAAATCTAAATATTGAGAAAATCGCCTTAAAAGTTGTCCAAATGAAGTTCTTAGCCATGCATATTACTAATCAAAAATGAAGTTTTTATATATTTATGGTAGAAAATTTACAATGTATCTTTATGGAACATGATATTTACTTAATATGCAAATGATTTTTGGCATAAAAGAAAAATCGATAATTTTGACCCATACAATGTATTTTTGGCTATTGCTACAAATATACCCGTGCTACTTAAGACTGGTTTTGTGTTCCGGGGTCACATATGTCTAAATTGTAGTAATTTTCATAATGAGAAATATTGCCTTGACAGCTAGCTGAAATAAAATGTGACCCTGGAGCACAAAACCAATCTTTATAGCACACACTGTAAAAAGTTTTAACCAGTTTCAACTTAAAATCTTAAGTTTAGCAGCTGCCTGAAGTAATTGCAACTCACTAGTTAAATCAACTAATTTTTGTTGTAATAAGTTAAAATCACTTGTAGTTTTAAGTTGATTTAACTTAACATTTTAAGGCAGCTGCTGAACTTAGGTGAAAACATTTTACAGTGCAGGTATATTTGAAGCAATAGCCAACAATACTTTATATGGGTCAAAAATACATGTCAAAGTCCATTAGGATATAAATAAAGATCATGTTCGAAGATTTTTTTTAAATATCCTACCATAAATATTTTTCAAAACTTAATTTTTGATTAGTAATATGCATTACTAAGAACTTCATTTAGACAACTTTAAAGGCGATTTTCTTAATATTTAGAATTTTTCACCCTCAGACTCCAGATTTTCAAAAATATGTCCTATCCTAACAAATCTTACATCAGTGGAAAGCTTGTTTATTCAACTTTCGAATTATGTATTTGTAGCAATTGCAAAAAATTCTTTATATGGGTCAAAATTATCGATTTTTCTTTTATGCCAAAAATCATTAGGATATAAACTAAAGATGTTCCATGAAGATATTTTGTAAATTTCCTACCATAAATATTTCAAAACTTTTTTTTTGCTTAGTTATATGCATTGCTAAGAACTTAATTTGGACAACTTTAAAGGTGATTTTCTCAATACTTTGATTTTTTTGCACCCTCAGACTCCAGATTTTCAAATATTGTCCTATCCTAACCAACCATACATCAATGGAAAGCTTATTTATTCAATAATAATATTTTGAAAAATGCACATGATTTGGATATTTTCAAGTCTGGGAATAATTTGGGATTAAACGGGTTAAGTAGCACAGGTATATTTGTAGCAATAGCCAACAATACATTGTATGAAAAAATCATTAGGATATTAACTAAAGATGATGTTCCATGAAGATATTTTGTAAATTTCCTACCGTAAATATATCAAAACCTAATTTTTGATTAGTAATATGCATTGCTAAGAACTTCTAAGAATTTTTTTGCCCAAATGCTCTGCCTATGCATGTTACTTATGAATGGGTGTTTAAAGAATTAGATACAATTCTAATAGTACATTTTTCTCTAAGGTAAATAAGTGTCTTGACTGAAATTTTCCTTAGTAGATGTTTGTGTTTCATAGATAGAAATCACTCATTTGTTTAGATCGGTGAGTGTCAGACTATCATAACTCCATATGATATGTTGTAGCTGGTAACAAGGTTACCAGCCAACTAGTGCGTAATGTTGTATGATGTACTTGCCAATGCCAATTTTTCACAGTTGACACTTGGCGAGTGTTAATTTTGGATCCTGGAATTAAGTTATAGATGAATACGTGCAACAGACTAATTTCTGCTTCTGTGTCAACACACACACACACACACACACACACACACAGTAGTCAACATTTGAAGTGGATCAAAAAAGTTAATCAAAGTTGCCTTAAGACAAGAATGGGTTATTGTTTCGGTTTTGATGAAATGTTTTGATTCCCTTCAAATGTTGACTACTGTATAGAGAGAGATATGGATAGAGAAAAAATAATATGTTTTTCTGTTGTGTTTGTAGGAACGCCATCTCTAAGCAGTTCTGGTACTGTGATGGTGCTGGTTGGTGACATGAATGATAATATTCCATCATTCAGCTCAATGTCTTTCCACACAACCATTCCTGAAGATGCACCTACCGGAACGGACGTCCTGTTGCTCAACAGCTCAGATTCAGACGTGGGACTCAACGGAGTGATCAGGTACAACACTATCGACTGAAAACCTGCTGTATAACATTATGCATTTCTAAAAAATGATTGGATGGCTTTTTTATATAATTTTGTCTTTGGAACGTTTAGCAAAGCACACTCACACAACGCTACCTGTTAGTTATGTATCTCTAAAGTGCTCCTGCATAAGCTCATGTGGGGGTAACATGCTCCACTTTCCCAAAAACATGCTAATGAGGATGATAATGAAGTATGACAGACAGATCAGAGCCCAGTGGGGGGCAGCGGGACAGTGAGGGGCTTTAGTTCTTTCAATTCACAAGAACCACCTTTATGCATCATTACGACATCAATATTCTTACCGATCCTGAAATGGCGTGAGGGCGGACGATGCGTGACTAGATGATGTTGTTCTTGTCATCTGGCTAGGGCTGTTTTTCACACTTTGTTCCATAATTGTGGAATTCCCTTCTCACTGACACAAGCACACAGTGAAGTTGCCATGTGTGCATGTTACTGTCAGAACGAGTTTGTGTCACAGGCCCTAAAATGAACCTCAGAGAAACTCAAAGCAGCATGGGAACGGCTCAGATGGGGTGTTTTTGATCAGGGCTGGTTCACTGATGCACAGCTGAGAAAACATGCTGCGGGAATTATGAAAGAATTGGAAGGATGAATAAAGAATTAATCTTCCTGCTGTCCCTATGATAAGACACTTGGCGAATACATTTCTGAATTCTTGCTTTTTGGAATTTGTATTGGGGTAGGTGTTGACACTAAACACGTAGCTTTTCTATAGTTTAATGCCAAGACCATGGGTTTGATTCTAGGGAAAACAAGCACTGATGTAAGTCGCTTGGGATAAATCTGTGTGGGTAGTTGACAAATAGCATGGTTTGGTCTCCATGCATAAACTAAATCTTTTCTGTTTGTGATTTACAGTTACAGCCTCAGTGGTGGGGACGGTCAGTTCTCAATCAACCCAGCCACAGGATTGATTATCACCAGTTCCTTGCTGGATCGAGAGACAAGGGCGAGTTACCAGTTGCTGGTGGTGGCATCGGATGGTGGACAGCCCACACCGCTATCCAGCTCTGCCACTGTGTCTGTTGTTGTGGCCGACATCAACGATAATCCTCCAAGGTTTCACCATCATCCATATGTGACGCATATACCTGCTTCTACATCTACAGGTGTGTCTTCTGTGTCGGGGTTTATGGTTTCATTGGGTTTTTAGACACTAGTCAGTGTCTAATCAGTTCTGTTCTTTTGTTTACAGGCTCACTGGTATTTGCGGTCACAGTTACAGATGAAGACTCTGGCTCAAATGCTCAACTTCACTATTCACTCACTGGACGCAATTCAGAAAAGTTTAAGATAGATCCCATTAGAGGTGCCATCACCGCCAATGAGAAACTCACAGGGAGTTCAGAGGTCACCTTTACGGTCCACGTAAAAGATGGAGGCGCCAACCCCAAAACAGACAGCACAACTGTTACGGTTCGCTTCGTTACTGGAGGAGACTTCCCCCATATTAGAATCAAGGAGAAAGCCTTCACCTTCCCAGAAAACCAACCTACAAACACTGTTGTGACCAAGGTGACCGGATCTTCCCCCAGGGCTGGTCCTTTGTCATACTACATTGCAAGCGGAAACCTAGACAATGCATTCCACATAGATCAGCTTTCAGGAGAGCTGTCTATCAAGAAGCCTCTGGACTATGAGAATATTGAGAAGTACGTCTTGTGGATAGAAGCCCGAGACCAAGGATTTCCTCCTTATTCAGCCTATGAGAAAGTAGAGATCGCTGTTCTGGACGTTAACGACAACCATCCTACTTTTGAGCAAGAGCCATTCCGTGCTGAGATTTTAGAAAATCTCTCACCTCAGCGTGTGCTGATAGTATCAGCAGTGGACCAGGACAGCGGACCAAACGGGCAACTGGAATATGCCATCATTGAAGGCAACAAAGACAACAGCTTCAGCATCAACCGGGCAACTGGTGAAATCCGCACAACACGACCACTGGATCGAGAGAAGGTCGCTCAGTATTCTTTGCAAGTGAAGGCGACGGATAGAGGCAGCCCTCCTAAAAGCACGGCAGTGAAGGTCTTGATCAGCGTGCTGGATGTTAATGATAACGCTCCTAGATTCTCCAAAATCTTCAGTGCCACTGTACCTGAAAATGCACCAGTGGGCTTTACTGTCACCCGAGTGACCACCACAGATGAAGACGCAGGAGCTAATGCTATAAGCCGGTACTCTATCAGTGACGCAAGTCTTCCCTTCATTATCCACCCCAGCACAGGAGACATCACCATTAGTAGGCCTCTGAACAGAGAGGACACGGACCACTATATTGCCAAAGTCTCAGCACATGATTCAGGATGGACTGTTAGCACAGATGTCACAATATTTGTGACAGATGTGAATGATAACGCTCCAAGATTTAGCAAGCCATCATATTACCTGGACTATCCTGAGCTAACAGAGGTTGGATCCATTGTGACTCAGGTCTCTGCCACAGATCCTGATGAGGGTTTCAATGGTAAAATATTTTACTTTATCAGATCTCAAACAGAGTACTTCCGAATCAACTCCAGCTCTGGTGAGATCTTCATTAAACAGCAGCTCAGGTATCAAAACTCCAGTGGCCACAGTAACATCAATGTAAACCGTCATAGTTTCATCGTCACCGCTTCAGACCGAGGCATCAAGCCGCTCATGAGCGAAAATACTGTTATCATTAATGTAGTTGATAGCAATGATAATCCGCCCACATTTGAATCTTCTTTTTACTTTACTCCTGTCACTAAAAGTGTGAAGGTCGGCACCAGACTCATCAAAGTCACAGCCCATGATCACAAGGACTTTGGACTGAACTCTGAAATAGAGTATGCAGTATCTGGAGGCAACAGTTCCAGCAAGTTCCGCTTGGATAAACAAACTGGATCGGTCACAGTAGCGTCCTCGCTCACCGCAGAAACAAATAAAATTTACCTGCTTGAAATAACAGCTAGTGACAAAGGGAACCCTCCTCTGTCCGCAAGGACAACAGTCAAAATAGCTGTTACAGAAGAGAACCATCATACTCCAGAGTTTTCACAGAACCAAGTAACAGTCACTGTGTCTGAAGGTCTGACTGTTGGCACAGCCATCCGCACACTTTCAGCACGAGATAAGGACAAGGACAAACAAATGAATGGCCTGGTTATGTACAACATCTCCTCAGGTAATGACGATGGCTTATTCTCAATTCACAGTCAAACAGGCGTTTTATCCCTAGCAAAGCCGCTGGATTATGAGACAAAACAGAAGCATGAACTCAGAGTTTCTGCAACAGATGGAGGATGGATTGCCAAGACAAGCTATGTTACAGTTAACATCCTAGTTACCGATGTAAATGATAACCCTCCTGTGTTCGACCCTGTTGAGTACTTCCCAGTCGTGCAGGAAAACGTCCCCAGTGGCACTACTGTGGTAAAAATGAATGCAACTGATAAAGACTCTGGGCCAAATGCTCTGATGGCGTACGTCATTCAGTCATCAGACAGTGACTTGTTCATAATTGATCCCAACACAGGAATCCTCACCACACAAGGTTTCCTGGACTATGAAGCTAAACAGGTGTATCACCTAACCGTCAAAGCCTTTAACGTTCCAGATGAAGAACGATGCAGCTTTGCATATGTTAACATTCAACTGAAAGGTGCTAATGAATATGTCCCTCGTTTTGTGTCAAAGCAGTATTACTTTGAGGTCTCGGAGGCAGCACCTAAAGGCACAGTAGTTGGGGAGGTGTTTGCCAGCGACAGAGACTTGGGAGAAGATGGCATAGTGTATTACTTGATTTTTGGCAGAAGCAGAAAACGAGGTTTTAGCATCAACAAAAAGACAGGCCAGATCTATGTCTCAGGACCACTTGATCGTGAAAAAGAAGAAAAGATTTCTCTCAAAGTCTTAGCTAAGAATGCAGGAAGCATAAGAGGGGCAGATATTGATGAAGTGCTTGTGAACATTACGATTCTGGATGCCAACGATCCTCCTGTATTCACCCAGGAGCTCTATGATGTTCAGGTGAATGAGGGACTATCCCCTGGAGGCCTGGTTACATTCGTTAGTGCTGAGGATTCAGATTCTGTCCCTAGCTGGAGCAGATTCACTTATGCCATCGCTGCCAACTACGAAAAAAGTACCTTCACCATCAACCCTCAGACAGGACAGGTGTCTGTGGCATCAGAACTGGACCGGGAGACTGTCCCTGTGTACAACCTCACTGTCTTGGCAGTAGACTCGGGTTCTCCAGCTGCGACCGGCAGTGCCATTTTAATCGTGACCCTAGAGGATATTAACGATAATGGACCAACTTTGGTGACTACAAGTGGTGAGGTGATGGAGAACCAGAGGGCAGGAACACCCGTTATGAGGCTCAGTTCAAGTGATCCAGATCTTGCACCAAATCAAGGCCCGTTCTCCTATAGCCTTGTCAGCACTGGAGCAGCATCCAGCTACTTCACGCTCAGTCCAACTGGAGAGCTGACCACCAGCCGGGAGATAGACAGAGAGCAGATAAGTGACTTCTACCTCTCTGTGATCATCAAAGACTCTGGTATTCCTCAGATGTCCTCAACAGGAACTGTCCACATCAAAGTCAATGATCAGAATGATAATCCCTCAGAGTCTCGCTCCGTCGAGATCTATGTGCACTATTTTGGAAATATGTTCCCTGGAGGATCACTGGGGATGGTAAAGCCACAGGATCCAGATATACAAGACACGTTCCACTGTTCTCTGACTCCACCAGCGGCTGTCCTCTTCAGCATTGCCACAGGAACCTGTGACCTCCGCTCAAACAGTCGCTCCACAGACGGCACCTTTGATTTATCGGTGCGCAGCAGCGATGGCGTCCATGATGCTGTCAATAGCCATGTGCGTGTATTCTTTATTGGATTCAATAATGCCACAGTGGACAACAGCATCCTGATACGTGTCATCTCCCAAAGCACCAGTGACTTCCTTACCAATCACTACCTCAGTTTCCTGCGCATCGCCAATTCACAGCTAGCTGGTTTGGGAACTGGAGTCCAGATCTATGGGGTCTTTGAACTAAACAACAGCACTTTCCTGATGGCAGCTGTCAAGCGTGGTCATGGGCAGTACGTCAATCCAAGTGGAGTCGCCACTTTCTTCCAGAGCATCAAGGATATTCTGCACAGACAGAGTGGAGTTAAGATCGACTCCGTGGACTATGATCCCTGCTCCCACAATCCGTGTCAAAATGGGGGGAGCTGCAAGAGGCGGCTCGGTGTTGGCCAGGACATAAAGACGGAGGAGAGTGTCCCTGTCATCCTCGTCTCAAATCGCCCCCTACAGCCGTATGCCTGTAACTGCAGGCCAGGTTATGCCGGTGCCCTCTGCGAGACTGACATCGATGAGTGCCAGCCGACACCTTGTCACAATGGAGGAACTTGCCACAACTTAGTGGGCGGATTCTCTTGCTCCTGTCCAGAAGGTTTCACTGGCATGGCCTGTGAGAGGGACATCAACGAGTGCCTTTCGAACCCCTGCCAGAATGGGGCACTATGCCAGAATTACCCCGGGGGCTTTAACTGCCTCTGCAAATCTGGATTTGCAGGTACAGTCTGTCATCTATTTGCATTTTACCAGTAACACAACCACAGATGTTAGGCAAGGCGCAAACACGCAGCTTGCACACAAGTTTGTTATCGTTTTAGGCCAAGAAAAATATTTGCTTCTAAGTAATTGGAGGGGTGTTGTAACCCAAGCATACAGTGGCCGTTGCCAAAAGCAGTTTGCTGTTAGGGTCACAGACTGGGAGGTATCAGCTGTGATGCAGATCAACTTGTCATGTTTACTGTAATGAAAGTAGATGATTAGATTTTCACCCTAATAAGGACACGACCGTAAACCACCTTCAGATGTCACCTGTGTTGTGCGGTTAAATTGCTTATGTTCTGTTTGTACTCTGAGTTTAAGGACCATCTGGCTTTGTTGGGTCCATTTTAAGACAGTTTAAGTCATTTATTTTGTGTTCATTTTTAAATGCAGAGATCATTTGTAGCTAGCTCAAGCAATTTCAGAGTTTTAAATCTGTAATGATGACATAATTGGGGTGACTTTAAAATCAGTTGGTTTATGCGAGTATGGATCTGTGATGTTTGTCTTAGAATAAGCATGTGTGATAGCCTTAGCTTGAATTGGCTCTGTTTGGGCAGGTGTTGGCTGTAGCTTTTGGACATTGTTTTCAAAATGGACCCGCAACAGACGTTTTGTTTCAGGCTCTGAGTCATTACGAATCTTTTTTATTCTGATCATAACAAATGACTGTAGTGTGTTCACTTCGGAGGCCCCAGATAAATGGGGCTGCTAGAGAATTACACCTATTGACTTACAGTAGTGTGCATGCACTCCAGCTGAACCCCATACTTCCTGTTTTGCTAGCGGTGATGGAGTTTTCGTTCTTCGTGCCATTTGTCTTAGAGCGCTACATACAGGGAGCAGTGAAGGAAAGAACTCAACTTAAGCTTATGCTTGATCATTTGTATGTCCAGCCATCCTGTTTCTGTCATAGTCCTCAGCGTATTTGTGTGTGTTTTATATCAGTACCTCTTTTATGGGTCTCCCAGAACCAGTGCAGCTGATGCACATGTGCACAGACAAACTTTCACCCTCTTTTTTCCTAGAAACCTGGGTCCGTTTACAGGGTTTAAGACTCTGAGCTGTTTGTATTAGAAAGATAAAGTGCACCAGAGATGTGAGAGAGAAAGAAAACACAGGGGATTCTGGGAACCCCATGTGAGAACAGTCATTTTCGTGTGTCATGCTCACCTCATTGTTTTCATTGGTGTCGTTTCATGAATTCAGGGAAAGCCTGTGACTCCATCATCAATTACTGTGAGTGTAACCCCTGTTTTAATGGGGGTTCCTGCCAGAACCGGGTGGAAGGCTATTACTGTCACTGTCCTTTTGGTAAGTCATCATTTCAGCCCCGGGGCCAGTTCAAAGTCCTTCAACTGCTGCTATTAATTCTGGATTGTAATGCAAAAACAAATGTGTTGTAGATTACAGAAAATGAATTGCAGTGTGAATTTGTCAGTTGACACGTACTGCGGTAAATGTTCAACCGTATTTTTTGCCTGTTGTACCATGGATGTCATGAATTTTTCACTGCATGAAATTCTTACGCCGCAGACAGACAGTAAATCACTCTCTCTCTGCAGGTGTGTTTGGAAAGCACTGTGAACTGAACAGCTACGGATTTGAGGAGCTCTCTTACATGGAGTTCCCCAGCCTCGACCCCAACAACAACTACATCTACATCAAGTTTGCCACGTTGAAGGAAAACGCCTTGCTCATGTACAATCACGACAACCAGACCGGCGACAAGGCGGAGTTCCTGGCCCTCGAGATCTTGGAAGGCAGAATGAGGTTCTCGTTTAACTTGGGGAGCGGCACTTACAAGCTCATGACGACCATCAGGGTTTCAGACGGCCAGTTTCACACGGTCATCGCCAGGAGGGCAGGAATGGTGAGTCCTTGAGATTGGTCATAAAGTTGTTTTACTCTGATACTCTTACTGTTTTGGTTCAGATGCTCACTCTAGTTGATTTACTAGTTGATTGTGTTTTACTTAAGCATCTATTTCCGAGATATCAGTCTAAACTCTTAACTCTTCTGGACTCGCTGCTTAAAATCTCTCTGTAAATGGTTAATAAAAACACTTCAGCACGGTATTACTGCAACACCTCAGTGTTGTGTGATCCGACTAATGTTCCCTGAAAAATAGGCTGTAAGTCTGTTGTGGGCCTCACTGAAGGCCTGAGAGTAGAGCCGTGTGTCATGAGAACCCAGCCCCTACGGTGCAATAAAGAGAACCTGATCTGTGTGTTTGGAGAAGCGGATGTGGGTCACTTCGGTGGTTCTGTAGGGCCGTTTTCTTTTTTCTTTCTTTTCTTTCTAGACGTGAGCTTGAGCAGATGTTAAAGTCATACATGGCCCCTTGTTTTCCCCCGTGGAGAAAGGCGAACTCTGACAGTCAAGGGTACTTTTGTTTAGTTAAGATGTCCTAGTTTACCCCACAGCCAGATGCGTTGGATTTTGGCACGCTGTCTCTCGAGCTCATGTTTTTTTTTTTTTTGTTTACAGGAGAGTCGAAGTTTATCGAGAGCTGGTCTACGGCCACGTTTCTGCTCTTCACTGGTTTTTGCATTGTGTGTTGCAACTTAGAAGGTTGATGGATTATAAATAGAAAAGTAGAAATCTGCTCGCACACCCACATGCTGCATGTGTTTCCAAACACCGTCCAAAAAAGCAGCTCAAAGCCAAATCTATTTAATACACAGACTCTGAGAATGCTCTTTGACCCCAGCTGGGTCCAGTTTCAGATTTTCAGACCATTGGCGTCTAGTTGTGCCTTGGGTACACACTAAAACATTAATGCAAGAGTTTAACAACTTCTACCAGCAACCTACATTGAAGAACTTAATTTGTAGCATAAACACAATTTGTTGATGTTCCAGCTAATTTCAGTATAATTTGCGTGGTTTCTCCAGCTAACTGGGAGTGTTTTCTAACAGTTATATAAATGGACACATCATTCTTAAAGTAATGTTTTTGTATACAAAATACATTCTCATAACAGAGAGAAAACATTCTGAGATCAACATTCTTGGTCCTTATGATGTTCTTTTTAAAAGTTCTAAGAAACCTTTATATGTTTTAATAAATTCTAATCACAAGAAGACTTAAGACCTAATTTCAATGTCTTAAAAACATTTAAAAACAATGTTACCACCGTGTTTTTATAAACTACATTTGTCACCTGTGTAGAAATCCTCTGACCAAAGGCTTTTAAGTTATCAAGGCAATTTCTTCTGCATGAAAGTGGTTTTAAGACTCATTTCTAAAAGCAACGGTTTCCTCTGCTAGAAATGCTTTGCAGCGATGTGCGACTCCTGGAAAAGGGAGTGAGTTGTGGTCTGGTTTAGTCTTTTTGAAGTGCAGGGAGGCATTAATGCGATGGCCAGACGCTGGAGCTGTGCAGGAAGTCCGTCTGTATCAGCGCTTAGCACAGCTCCAGCAGACAAACAGGTCTTGTTTCCATTGTTAGCGTAAGATTTTCTTTTTATAGGGTGAAATTCCTCTGTAACGGAAGTGAAGTGTCTGTATTATCAGAACGTTGAGGTCGTGCTGTTGGCTGATGTCAGTCCTGCTTCTCAGTGCCTGTGTACTCTTTGCACCTCCTCCTCTGAGATGTTTTTCTCCCAAATGTCTGCATGGGACTCATAAAGCACCGAGAGGACAGGACAGATCACTGTAGAATGTCTCGCCGTAATTTATTCACCAGCATCTGGGTGTCGTTTTTTTCATGTTGTATTCTGTGGGCTCAACAAAATACTTAAACTTGACAAATACGTGCAAGTCATTTTAGTGATGAAATTTAATGCACAAATATATTCTGAGATGTTTTTACCTTCCTTAAAATATGCTGAGATTGTTATTCCGAGATGCAGAAGTGTAATACAAATAAAGATTTGACTGTCAGTCTTAACCAGTTGCACACAAACACCATGCTGACCTGTTTATCTGTTTGTTGTGTTGAAGGCGGCGTCTCTCACTGTTGACCTGTGTGGGG
>NW_027394838.1:0-13271 GCF_049309525.1 Garra rufa | reverse complement strand
AGTAGAGTGAGATGATGAGCGGCACCTGGTGCGGGACTGATTGGCAGCTGATGAGTGAGCATGACGTACAACACAACAATACACAGATCACAAGACCTGAGAACACAGCTGATCTGTGTACCGTGACAGTACCCCCTCCCCTAGGAACGTCACCTGACGTTTCCAGACTCCTTTACCTGTCGATTGTAATCATCAATGAGGGAGTGATGCAGGATGTCCCTGGCAGGAACCCAACTTTTCTCCTCCGGACCATAACCTTCCCAGTCCACCAAGTACTGAAATCCGCGTCCCCTCCGTCCAGAGTATGTGAGCGGAGCGGAGTGCGGAGTGGAGCGGTGTGATTTTGAATGGAGGGAGGAGCGGATTTTAGAAAAGTCAGAGCGTCGTGGTTTTCACTCGCTCCAAGTGCGCTCCACCACCGCTCCATCATAAGTACAATTCATGCCAACGGTCCGTAATATAACTGCATAATAAGCAGGCATTCACATGTTAAACATATTTAGCTTGATAGAGATGGATCACTCAAATCAGAAATAATGTGAATGGACATGAGCGGTAAATTATAGTTCACAAGGATTTAGTTTGTTCCTTCTAGATACTGAATATATTCAGGTGAAAGCCTCATTTAAACATGTGCAGCACTTATTCACACGCAATCGCTGTGACAATAATGCATTAAAACAAATGTAATGGTACTATCCGATTTCGAATTATCAGAAATCTATAAGAAATGCAGCGATCCATAGGTAAAATAACTGACGAAAATGTAGTTATTTTCATTACAAACTTTGCACTGCATAAAGCAGTAGTTATAATCTTTTAATGCTGACAATGTTATTAGCTTGGTATGTGGTAGGAACAAAGTTTGCACACTATTCCAAACTCTCCTGTTGTTTTAATATGTGTTATGAACAGAACCATTATATTTAAAACATAAGGCTATTTCTGAATGTTTTGACGCGGAGCGAAGGCGGAGTGGTGTTTCTGATATCAGTGAGCGAGGAGTGGAGCGGGAGCGGAAAATTGTGAACCCGGAGTGGAGCTGGAGAGGAGCGATTATTAAATGCACTGAGCGCGGAGGGGAAATTGTTGCCGCTCCACTCCGCTCACATACTCTGCCTCCGTCTAGAGTCCAGAATACGATTAACCAAATAGGTGGTCTCCCCGTCTACGAGACGCGGCGGTGGGGGAACCGGAGCTGGCGGATTAATACGTGCGAAAAACACGGGTTTAATTTTGGATACATGGAAGACGGGATGAATTCTCCTGTACACTGGAGGGAGTTTGAGGCGAAGAACCAACTTTAGAACCAACGACGTATACGGGAGGCCTAGACCGGTGGCGGTCGGCTTTGGCCTAGGTGCGAGCTCTCACCTGGAGTAGAGTCTCATGGGCTCTAGTCCAGGTGCGATGACACCTCTGGACGAAGGCGTGAGCAGAGGGGACCGCGACTTCGGATTCCATACTGGGAAAAATAGGTGGCTGGTACCCTATACTACCTTCAAATGGGGATAGGCCCGTAGCTGATACTGGTAAAGAATTGTGGGCGTACTCCACCATAGACAGTTGTTGGCTCCAGGAGGAAGGATTTCTAGTGACCATACATCGTAACGCTCTCTTCAGATCTTGGTTGGCTCTCTCAGTTTGTCCATTGCTTTGAGGATGGAACCCCGAAGAGAGACTAACAGTGGCCCCCAGAAGTTTACAAAACTCTTTCCAAAATTTGGATACAAACTGGGGTCCTCTGTCGGAGACCACGTCCGTCAGGAGGCCATGTAACCGAAAGACGTGGTCCACGACTGCTACTGCTGTCTCCTTGGCTGGGGGTAATTTGGGCAAGGGAATGAAATGGACCACCTTCGAGAACCGGTCCACCACGGTCAAAACTACCGTGTTACCCTGGGAGGGTGGGAGGGCGGTAACAAAATCTAGAGCGATGTGGGACCAGGGTCTCGAAGGGATCGGCAGCGGTTGTAGGAGCCCATCTGAGGGTCTGTTAGATGTCTTACCAACAGCGCAAACTGAGCAAGCCAAAACAAAACTGCGAACGCCACGAGCCATGAGTGGCCACCAAAATCGTTGCTTGACCAAGTGTATGGTGCGATTGACCCCTGGATGACACGCCACATTGGAACAATGTCCCCACTGGATAACTTCGGACCTAAGATCCTCTGGCACAAACAAACGGTTAGGTGGGCAACCGACCGGAGGCGTTACCCCATGTAATGCTGTTTTAACCTTCGATTCCAAACAATAAAAGGTACCCCTGACCCTTCTATCAGTGGCGCCATTCTTCCAATGCTAACTTGACAGCCAACAACTCCCTGTTACCAATATCATAATTAGTTTCGGCTGTCGACATGCGGTGTGAAAAAAACATGCAGGGATGCATCTTGTCGTCTGCAGGTAAACGCTGTGAAAGCACCGCACCTACCCCCACCTCTGATGCATCGAACTCTACCACAAACTGTCGTGATGGATCAGGGGTAATCAGAATGGGAGCTGAAACAAAGCGGCTCTTGAGTTTGGCAAACGCAGCCTCAGCTGCGTCTGACCACCTGAACAACGTTCTGGGAGAGGTCAAGGCAGTCAGAATTGCGGCTAGTTGGCTGTAGTTGCGAATAAAACGCCGGTAGAAATTGGCAAACCCCAGAAACCTCAGTAGGGCCTTACGGGAATCTGGGCTTGGCCAATCTACCACAGCCTTAACCTTTTCGGGATCCATGCGCATACCCTCAGACGACACGATGTACCCTAAGAAAGGAATAGACTGTGCATGAAAATCGCATTTCTCCGCCTTGACAAAAAGCCCATTCTCTAACAGCCTCTGGAGCACTCGTCGAACGTGCTGCACATGTCTCGCAGCACGTCGTTGATGAGTGCCTGAAAGACCCCTGGGGAGTTGGACAAGCCAAAGGGCATGACCAAGTATTCAAAGTGCCCCCTGGGGGTGTTAAAGGCAGTCTTCCATTCATCTCCCCTCCTGATGCGGACCAAATGATATGCATTTCTTGAATCCAATTTCGTGAAGACGGATGCTCCCTGCAACCTCTCGAAGGCTGAAGATATTAGCGGCAAAGGATATTCTTTACCGTAATATTATTCAATAATATTATTCAAACCCTGGTAATCAATACAAGGTCGCAGAGAACCGTCCTTCTTCCCCACAAAAAAGAACCCCGCCCCCGCTGGTGAAGAGGAGGGTCGAATGAACCCCACTGCTAGAGAATCAGAAATATATTTCTCCATAGCCTCTCTCTCTGGAACTGAGAGTGAATAAAGTTTGCCTTTCGGCGGAGACGTACCTGGCAGTAACTCTATAGCACAGTCGTAGGGACGGTGAGGAGGAAGAGAAGCAGCCCGAGACTTACTGAACACTTCCTTCAGGTCATGGTACTCCGCGGGCACGTTACCCAGATCCACTGTCTTCTCCTGAAACACAGAACTAGAAACAGACGGACAGGCAGACACAAGACAAGACTCATAACACTTATTGCTCCACTCAACCACCGACCACACCACTGCCAATCAATCCGGGGGTTGTGTTTGATGAGCCAGGGATGTCTTAAAACAACGGGTGCATGGGGAGAGTCCAAGATGTAGAATGAGATGCTCTCACTGTGATTGCCAGACACAGTGAGAGTGACGGGTTCCGTGATGTGTGTGATGTTGGGAAGAATCTGGCCATTGAGTGCGTGGACGGCAATGTTGTTGGTGAGGGGAAGAAGGGGAACATGAAACTGATGTGCAAAACTAGAATCCAAAAAATTGCCTTCAGCCCCAGAGTCCAACAGTGCAGTGATGATTCTGGTTGGACCATCTGGAGCCTAATCGGAAGGAGCGTGGAGGTTGCACTGGATGAGATCTTCGCAGCGGAGATCCCACCCAACAGTAGCCTCAGATTTACTGCCGGGCTGGCCCTTTTACCGGGCAGTTGTAAGCATAGTGTCCAGCGGTACCACAGTAGAGACAAAGGCCCTGGGATCTCCGCCTCTCCTTCTCCTCCCGAGAAAGCCGAGCTCGACCCACCTGCATAGGCTCGTGATCGTAGGTAGGGCTGACCGCATCACTGCCGCTGGCTCGAGATGAGGTTCCCTCCCCAGGGGGGAACCGAGCGGGTAAACACCGCCGCTCAGCTCGGGAGAATCGAGAATTCACCCGCAAAGCCAAGTCAATAAGGCCGTTGAGGCTGGCGGGTAGGTCCAGGGCATAGATCTCACGTTGGACGCGATCAGCCAGCCCATGCAGGAACATATCCCACCGCGCCTCCTCGTTCCACTGACACTCCGCCGCCAGGGTGCGGAACTTGATGGAATAGTCCGCGACGGATCTCTCCCCCTGTTTGAGATCCGCCAAGACTCGTGCCTGACCCACAGTCTGTTCCTGGCTGTCCATCCGAGAGATACAGGCTTGCATAAACTCTGCCGTGGTGGGTTGGGAAGAGCCTGCTGCTTCCATAGTTGGCCAGATGATTCTGTGACGTGCGGAAAAGATGAGGAAGCAATTGCAGGTGAAATGCCAGTTTATTGAGATGACGGGAACAATACAAACAAATGATGGTATGGTGCGATCTCTCGGATGGGCGAGGCAGGGGCTTGATGGTCGTGAAGTGCTGAGCAGTGAAGTCCTGAGCGGGTGAGTCCTGAGGATGCGTGATGAATAATCCAGAAGGTGAAACACACGAAGACACGAACAACATCCAACGCAGACTCCAACTCGAACTCAAAAAGACACACACACACAGCCAAGGTCCGGGAAACAATCATCTGACAGAGGAAGAGTGACAGCGGTGAGTATAAGTAGAGTGAGATGATGATCGGCACCTGGTGCGGGACTGAATGGCAGCTGATGAGTGAGCATGACGTACAACACAACAATACACAGATCACGAGACCTGAGAACACAGCTGATCTGTGTACCGTGACAGACGCACGCCTGCGCAAGATGAATAGGCTACAACCACTTCTCTGGTAATTTTAATATGTAACTATCTGTATTGTTAGTAATACGAGTCAGACTTTTTGCACATTCATCTTACAATAAATGTGGCACACCCAGGTTTTCTGATGCACACCCAAAAATATGTTTCTGGCTACGCTACTGGTTTGTACTTTATCTTTAATAATGGATTCACAGTTAAACTGATCTGATCTGAGAGAGTGAAGAGTGTGTGATTGTTCTCTACAGGTTAAGGGATTGTGGCGTCACAGATAAAGGTTGTGCTGCTTTGGCTTCAGCTCTGGGATCAAACCCCTCACACCTGAGACAACTGAATCTGTCTGGGAATAAACTAGGAGATTCAGTGAAGCTGCTTTCTGATGTACTACAGAATCCTCACTGTAAACTGGAGATACTGTGGTAAGATCATATATGACTCACTGTAAAGTAAACTGTATGTGAAATAAATTTGAAAACTTAGAACACTTTTAAAGAACAAAACTATAAATCCAACCACAAAACAAATTTTAAACACAATGGTAAATCTGAACACATAAGACAGAAAACACAGGTGTGGATGTTTGTGTGTCTGTTTGTGAGTCCTGTGATGAACTGGCCATCCATTCAGAGAGTCTCTCACCTGTGACCTGAGATTCTGGAATAGACTCCAGCCCCAAACCTGCAGAAGATAAAGCAGATTGGAAAATGGAGAGATGTAATTGCGTAATGTTTTGTAATGGAATGCGATACACAAATAATATCTCACAATGAGGGTGATCCCAGATTTTACTATCTTTGATTATGAAGGAGAAACCTGTAAAACACACAAATAAATGATTTGTGCTTTAAGTTTGTACTTTATCTTTAATAATAGATTCACAGCTAAACTGATCTGATCTGAGAGAGTGAAGAGTGTGTGATTGTTCTCTACAGGTTGAGTTATTGTGGCGTCACAGATGAAGGTTGTGCTGCTCTGACTTCAGCTCTGAGATCAAACCCCTCACACCTGAGAGAACTGTGTCTGTCTGTGAATAAAGTAGGAGATTCAGTGAAGCTGATTTCTGATGTACTACAGAATCCTCACTGTAAACTGGAGACACTGTGGTAAGATCATATATGACACACACACATGCTATTTAGTGCATAATACCATCAGGACCGATCTGCATAAGACAAGATATTTCACTTAAAATACAGATATAGTGCATACAGGAAATGTTATTTATCATGCTTGAATGAGACCTTTTTTCAATGTTTTATGATCATGTTTTGTGTTCTGTGACATTTTAGACTTCTGTCCAATGATCAATCAAACATTGATTTGTGCTTTAAGTTTGTACTTTATCTTTAATAATGGATTCACAGATAAACTGATCTGATCTGAGAGAGTGAAGAGTGTGTGTGATCGTTCACTACAGGTTGAGTAAGTGTCACTCCCACAGGTGCCATAGAATGGAAAACTGTATATACCTTGTCATAGTTGAATAATCACATTTTTGTACATGGACATGACATACCGTGAGTCTCAAACACCGTTGTTCAGGGCTCTCAAGTCTGACGCATTCTCCGTGAGACTCACGCATTTCAACCAGTTCACACGCTCTCACGCCACACCTTGTATTTCTCACGCTGAAAAGTAAGGGATAACTTGTCCCGCTATATGGTGTATATGGACGAGGTGCAGGCTTTGCAGAGAGAAGTAATCTGCCCAGCTCATAGCTGTCTTGAGAGTTAAATGGCAGCTACCAGCCAAAAAATTAGAATTTGCTGTTTTCTGGTGTATTACGTGGTCCCGCTACAATCACGTTCGTCACTAGGCAACGTAGACGCGCACACACGGGACAAGGCCAGCGGTGGAATCGTTGCGGGGCTGCCGCTTTCTCTCACAGTGGAGGCGTTTAGTACAGTTGAGGAGGTGGTCGCGTTGTGGTCTCGGAGCGGACGTTGCCATTTGTATTTACTAGAAACTAAATAAATGCAGCAGGGTTTTCCATACTTATTTTTATTTATTTATTTTTTTTTTTTTCATTTTACGATTCCTAGACAAAATCACTTGCCTGTGATCAAAGATAGTGAGAATTTATGTTGGGGATTACAGCCAAATTTGTGCAAAATTATTAGTTCTTCAACAGTTTTAACTAATTGTGGGCCTGAAATTAAGGAAAAGACAAGATAATTGGTAAATCTGCTAAAAAAGACAGACAAATTCATCCAAATAAAATAAATTGTTTTATATATTTCAAAACACAAATGTATCAACATTGTTGGGAAGGTTATTTTGGAAATAGACTGTAATAGGCTACAGATTAAATTTCCCTATTTAAAATGTAATTTAAAAGTAGTGTAACTATTTCAATTACTTTAGAGGTAATGTAACATTACATTTGATTACTAAATTTATAAGGAATGTTTTCAACTGTTAATCCTTTTAAAAACCTTTTAAGCAGGCAGGTTTACCTTACAGTAGCACTCAACACTAATTACTGTCAATTTTACAAAATCCTTCATCACTTGAATTAAGATTATAATAATTTAATTTTAAAGCACAGCCACCACAAAATCTTTAGCACCTCTGCTGAAACATTGGTGTCTCTTATTTTAAAGCAGTCAATGCGATTTGGGAAATAAATCAATCAAAATATTTACATGTAACCCACTTTGTAATTGTAAACCTTTTTAAAAGTAACTGTATTTAACTATATCTGTTATTTCTCAGTAACTGTAACAGATTAGTTAAATGTAATTTATAATTAAATTACATAATTCAGTTACATGTAACTAATTACTCTAGCTAAGTTCAAGCCCCTACCATTGTCATCAAGGCATCAAAGTGTGCAATAAACATTGAAATACAAAATTACATTAGTAAGCTGAAATATGTACCCTCTCTCTTTCACAAACACTCACACAGATTGACATACATGCTATGAGCAAGTTCTGCAATCCTCCTGTATGTTTACAGTATGTGCATTGAGCACTGATGTTTAGTTTGCTCGTTTGGGGCCAAATTTCTTTTTTTACTTTTGATAAATGAATTTGACTTATAAGATCTACCAGTTGTTATATTTTTTTATTTTGTGTAGGTTGATTATGAACAATAGATAGTTGAACTTTTACCAAAAACTGGAGAGAATTGCGTGGGGCCGAGGAGCCGCTGCTGCAAATATTTGAGTGGCTCCTCCCCTAACAGATAAAATCTCACTCCAAACTTTTTCCAAAACTTGAGAGCCCTGCCGTTGTTTCTTTCTCCTCCTTATATAAATCTGGTGTTTACAAAAGACCACTGAAAAATAGTCTAATCCTAACATAACAGCAACTATGACGTAATAGTCTCGGGATCATTAATAGTTATGCCCCCAACATTTGCTTAGCCCAATCAAACGAAGTTCTGCATCTAAGCTATTGTGAAAAAACAAAAGCTTGGACTATAGAAAATTTCAGATCACAGGAATAAATGTTATGTTCCAGGTTGTGCAGGGGATGTTAAGTGCAGAGATGGGTTGGTGTCTGTACTCAGAAAGTCAAGGAAAACAAATAAGGTGTTCTAATAAAATAAAGCCAGCCACTGAAGGGACATGGTTAGCTTATTGCTAGCGGTCATTACACAAGCGTCATCACTGCAGGACAAACTGTGTATTGCACCCGAAAATGATCGATTGTAGTAAAAAATTCCAGAAACGATTCCAGATTTAGGGGAATGTTAATGAGCTCTGCTCGCCCCGCCCCTCACTTCTGTAGGGACTGGCAAGCTGTAATGTTTACTTTAGATGTGTTTTGCTGTGAAACTTGCTAACTAGCAGGTTATTGAGAAAGGCGATTTGCAAAGATGCATAAAAACACCCTTATACTCACTTCTGCTGTGGGTGAAGCTGCATCACGAATGATTCACACAAACAAAGACGCATTCATGTAGATCTCCAGGTGCATCCTTCAAAAACAAAAGTAACTTAAATCTTCAGCGGCTCAGATGTCAGGAGTACGGTGCCCGCCAGGGGACACCTTCGGTTCACTTATGTTTGTCGTGGCCACGAGATCATTTTGTCGAGGTAACGACATCCTTATGTTGTGGCCACGAGATATTAACTCGTGGAAACGTCATATTAACTCGTGGGAATGACATCCTTATGACATCCGTGGCCAGGAGTTTACTACATAAACAAACCTGCGTGACCATAGTAACCCAGGATTAGAAAGGTTTATTACTATTTTATTTTGAGTTAACAAATGATTGTATCAATTATTATAGAAATTAATAAAATATTAAATTATTATATTAACAATAGGCGATGCTGTCTGTGCGCGATGTAGACAGCATTCAAAAGTTTATCATGAATAAATATGAAATCGATTGCGCTTCACATGTGGTAAACGTGCCCACTTCACAGTGCCCACAGACATCACATTATGCACGTCAAAAGGTTTCTGTAAAAACGAAACTAACGTGCATGCAGGCGAACAGTGTTTGCTGTGTGTTAAATGTGCCTGTTGCCACACAACCACATCCACACACAGACATAATGGTATCAGCGTGCCCCACGCCCCGAATGTCACGAGCACGTCTCTGGTGCCACAGCACACCGAAACCACTCCGTTACTGAAAGAACGGAGCGCGCTTCGTATTCAACCTCTAGCTATTCATGCAAACGCATGGGAAAAGCTTCTAGGGGTTTCGAAATGGGTGCTGGACATTATAAAAGGAGGCCGCTATACAGCGCGCGTCGAGACCACAATGCAGACAGAAGCAGCACACCTGCGTCGAGCCGAAGTGGCGAAACTATTGAGCAAAGGGGTCATAGAGCCCCTCTCTCAAGCTCAAAGCGAAGGAGGGCTGTACAGCAGATATTTCCTGGTACCGAAAAAAGACGGTGGTCTCAGACCCATATTAGATCTAAGGCAACTGAACAAAGCGCTGGTGAAGCGTCGGTTCAGGATGCTCACGACCAGAAAAATCCTCGCGCAAGTTCGCCAAGGAGACTGGTTCGTGTCAGTGGATCTGAAAGACGCGTATTTTCAAATACAGATAGCGTCATCACAAGGCGATTTTTGAGATTCGCCTTCGAGGGCCAGGCATATTAGTACACAGTCCTGCCGTTCGGTTTGTCCCAGGCACCCCGTACATTTAAGAAGTGCATGGACGCAGCGCTCGTTCCTCTCAGACTGAAAGGCGTGTGCATACTGAACTATTTGGACGATTGGCTGATTCTAGCGCAGTCTCGCTCAGTGCTTGTACAGCATACGACCATGTTACTCGATCACCTCGAGAATTTGGGTCTCAGAGTCAATTGGGCGAAGAGCTCCCTGTCCCCCAGTCAGAAAACTTCCTTCCTGGGCACAGAATTGGACTCGCTGTCAATGATAGCGCGGCTGTCATCACAGCGCACAGCGGACATTCAGCACACAGCGGGCTCGTTCCGCTGAGGCGCGTCCGTCCCGCTCAAAAAATTTCAGAAAATGCTGGGTCTCATGGCCTCAGCGTCTTCAGTTCTACAGCTGGGTCTGCTATGTATGCGCCCACTGCAGTTCTGGCTGAAAGTGCGCGTCCCGCGTCAAGCGTGGGCGTCCGGTCGGCTTCGTCTCACAGTCAATCAGAAATGTGTCA
This sequence comes from Garra rufa, assembly GCF_049309525.1. Taxonomy (NCBI): domain Eukaryota; kingdom Metazoa; phylum Chordata; class Actinopteri; order Cypriniformes; family Cyprinidae; genus Garra; species Garra rufa. The sequence continues at coordinate 2,734 of NW_027394838.1, read as the reverse complement.
CAGCCCTGAAACCGTGGAAAGCAGTCGACTGGTACCAGTCAGGTGTAAGGCTGGGGACTTCCTCGAGAATAAAAGTGGTGTCTACGGACGCGTCCACCTCGGGATGGGGGGCTCTGCTCGAGGGCAGACCGTCTTTTAGCCAGTGGTCAGAACGGGAAAAGCTCCTGCATATCAACTGCCTCGAAATGCTGGCAGTACAGAACGCGCTGACGCGCTTCTGTCCCCAAATAAAAGGAAACCATGTACTAGTCCGCTCGGACAACATGTCAGTGGTTTCCTATATAAATTGTTAGGGCGGTCTCAAAGTCCAAAAACCTATACAGACTTGAAGAACACCTCCTGGTATGGGCTCAGCGCAACTTGCGCTCGCTGAAAGCAGCGCATGTGCCAGGGCTTCTAAACATAGGGCCAGACAGACTGTCCAGGAACAATGTTCCAGCAGGCGAATGGTCTCTACACCCACAGACAGTACAACTACTGTGGAAAAAATCGGCAGAGCGGAAGTAGACCTGTTTGCATCTCCGAACAACGCTCACATTCTGGAATTTTACTCAAAAAGCAGAGATGCGCTGGCCCACGAATGGCCCCGCCGTCATCTCTATGCTTTTCCCCCCATCTCTCTCCTACCTCAGGTGATAGAGAGTGTCAGGGAAAAAGGATGTTCAATACTGCTGATAGCGCCATTTTGGGAAAACCAGCCCTGGTTCCCAGCGCTGATGCAGCTGACGAGCACTGCCCCGTGGCCGATACCAGTGAGGAGAGACCTTCTCTCTAAGGCCAGCGGCTCGATTTGGAATCCTCACCCAGAGCTGTGGTCCCTTCATGTCTGGGCCACCAGTGAATATATGATGAACTCCCTAAAGGAGTATTAAACACGATCACGCAGGCTAGAGCCCCTTCTACGAGACTCTATTCCTCAAAATGGTCAATGTTTTCGGGCTGGTGCGCAGCCCGCGGCTCGTCACCCACTAACTGTGGTGTGATGGAGGTGCTTTCCTTTCTACAAGAGCTGCTGGACAAGGGCAGAACCCCGTCCACGCTCAAAGTCTATGTGGCGGCCATATCAGCATTTTCGAGCACAACGCTAGGTCAGTCAATAGGAAGGAACGATTTAGTTATTCGCTTCCTGAAGGGAGCTAGAAGACTAAATCCCCCCAGACCTCCCTCAGTCCCTGTATGGGACCTTTCTGTGGTACTAGAGGCCATGAAAGGTGGACCATTCGAGCCTCTGCAGAAGATTGATTTGAAATATCTGTCTCTTAAGACTGTGTTTCTGCTGGCTCTCGCTTCAGTGAAGCGCATAGGGGATTTGCACGCACTCTCTGTGAGCGCGACGTGCATGGAATTTGGACCTAATGACTCTAAAGTCATACTCAAACCCAAACATGGTTATGTTCCAAAATCACTCAACACACCATTTAGGGCACAGATCATCGCGCTGTCAGCCCTACCGGTCAATGATAAGGAAACGGACGCGAGCCTCCTATGCCCAGTCAGAGCATTACAAGCTTACGTGTCTCGCTCGTCTGCTTTTAGACAGACAGAACAGCTTTTTGTTTCGTTTTACGGGCGTCCCAAGGGCAGTCCCTCCAGGATTTCACGATTTTTTTTTGTGTTTTTTGCTATGAAAATTATACATTTTGTGGTGGCAAGTCCTAGAAATTTGCGAAAAATTTTGCGATTTATTTAATTATTTAATTTATTTATTAATAATTAGGATATCACATTTACCATATTAGGTATTATGTTAGAGGGTCAATTATCATACATAACACAAATCAAACATAAAATTTGTTTATTCTGATACATTTGAACTTTTAAAATAACCTATGGGCAATATTCTTATGTGACCTTTGTAAACATTAACAGCAGGTGTAGAAATTTATACTGTACATAGCCTACTTCATTTCAGTCGCATCTCAGGTACTCTTTACATTTTGGTAGCCCAAAAATTTATTGAACTAGCCCAAATAAAAAAGCTTTTTAATTTTTTTTTTTTAAATATAGAAATTCAAACAGGAGTCTAAATGTCAATCAAATATGTTTTCAATACACAAATATAAACAAATATCAAGGAAGGAATTTTATTTCACTCTTTAGTGTATCTGCAGAATTTTTAAATATCAATTTAAAGCAATGTATGATCCTTTTTAAGAGCGGCACAAGTAAAATGAACAGAATGGGTGGGGTTGGACAATGTAAGGTAGAATTTTAGGTCATAAAATGACGATTTATAATTCAGATACAGATTCACACAAAAACAATATCTTATACAATGGCATTTCAGCCTTTATACCATTAAAAGGGATAAATCAAGTATATAATTTATCATATTTATTTAAAACATAAACATTACTGTCTTAATTGTTTAGATTTTTTAGAAGGCACATTAAAAACCCTATGTGTTTGCTGCATAAAAACAAACAGCTGAAAAGTGAATTGGAAAAAAAATCTAAAAAATTAAAATTAAAAATTCTGTCACAAGGGGGCGCTTTAGGAGCGCTGAAATATTATCGTTTCCCTAGTAACGGCTGTATACAAATCAGCTTTAACGCTGTTTTATCAGCATGAAATGAAAATGCCAACGACACGTTTCTGAGGACAGTCGGTTCTACTCAGATACATTCAAAGACATCAGTGCTGCGTTTTGACTTTGAAATGTGCAGGGCTCATATTTATTCAATGACATCACTGCCTTTAGAAGTTTTATCCAGCCCTATCGTGATTCGTCTTG
>NW_027394837.1:0-13288 GCF_049309525.1 Garra rufa | reverse complement strand
TGTCTTAATAGAAGAAAATTGTAAAATATATATAAATTTAAAAAACAACTTTAGTCCACTCTTGTTAATAATACATAATAGATTCATAGCATACTTTATTTCCATATATATTGACAAAAATGTTGACGTTTCACCCCAATATTTTAGGAAAAGTATGTACAGTAAAAAAGCGGCATCAAAAACATTTTCGATTTTTTTTTTCCCTTTCTATTTTTTTAATTTAGGTACAGCAAATGTTTAATTATATATTAAAAATCCTAACATCACTTTGTCCCATATTTCTTCCTAGCTCATAAAAATAACCACATAATACACTACAACGTTATGCAATTAGGCCAATGACATGGTTTAGTTTCCTCAGTACAAATATTCCCTTTATCCCATTCATTTGCATTATTTTAAAAAGATGGAACAGAAACAAAAAAAGAAATTGAAAAGTCAAAATTACTAGACAGAAAAGCAAATTTTTTTCTGGCGAAGCTAAATTTTTCAATCTTACAATTCTGACTTTTTTCTTGTAATTTTGAATTTGCATCTTGAAATCGCAAATTATAAAAGCCTGAATTGCAAAAAAAGCCTTTACATCTCTCATGACTTTATTTCTCACAATTGAGTGTTTCTCTTGCAATTATGACTTTTAAAAAAAAGTCAGAATTGTGAGATGCAAACTCAAAAATGCGAGAAATAAAGTCAGAATTGTGAGATTAAAAAGTCACAGTTACTATTTTGCATTCTTTAAAAAGATGCAACAGAAACAAAAAAGACAAAAGAAATTTAAAATTATTGCATTAAAATTAATTTGCAATAAAGCCATTATTTTTCCCAATCAAAATGGACCTGAGAACTGTTTTAGAGAAGTATTTTTTTCCTGACTAACTAATGAAGGCTAAGATATTCAGACACACTTAACTTTTAGTTTAGTTAAAGATATGCAACACAACAATCTTTGAATATTTTAAGTAGAAATATTTTATGTTTTACTCTGCCTTCAGGAAACAGATCCAAAAAAAAAAAAAATCTTTTTATAATCGGAAAAGTACTAGAAGTACAGTACATAAGTCTTTGTATGGCATAATAAATTTGGTGCTTGCATTCAAAATGACAGGCTATAGAGTCTAAAACTTTGGTTTCCACTGTATATCAATAGTTTAAAATATGTTCAGCATATTTATTCACCACATCTTTATAGTTTATAAAGTGCATAATTAGAATTGTCATTCATAATATTTATTACAGATATTTATATAACAGTATTAGCATAATTTATTTTTCCTTGTTTCACACCCAATAACTATTTCATCTTTTAAATCTCTTCGACAGGGTTGGCGTGAGGTGTTATGTACAAAATTTATACAAGTCCTGCAAACTCTTCCACTCCCACTGCAATCACTGGACCAGGATAGTGGGTGTGGCTTGTGGTGGGCGTGGCCTGTGGTGGGTGGAGTCATCAGAGTCCACATGTGACGCTGGCATCCTCTGAATGGTCACAGTTGTGGACGTTCCATGCTATGTGAGAGCACTGAGTGAGAGTAGCTTCTGTGCCTGTGCATTTCAGATTGTCCAACTGGATTGGGCCACTACCGGGACCAAAGTGGGCCATCCCCTGGGCGGCTTTAGGCAGGTTGCAGCCCAACTGCCTGCACACCACCTTTGCATCCGTAATATCCCAAGCATCGTCACACACGGTTCCCCATTCTCCTCTCAGGAATATCTCCACACGGCCCTCGCAACGATTCAGGCCCCCAATCAGCTTGATGGTACCTTGAGAAGAGAAAAAAGGTATAAGCTGTGTGCCTATTTACAAATAACACTATTTACCCTAAATAGTAAGTGTGTCCCAAATGATTTTTTTAGTTATTATATTATTTTTCACAACCATTAAACTGCAAGAAATTTTGTTACTTGACTTCCTGTATAATATTTAAACATTTCGAAAATTACTCAATCACTTTATTTATCAGTTTAATTAAGTATGTTTTTGCTTAAAACCATAGCAAATATCAGCTAATGGGCCAATCATAAAGATAATCTTGTTTTCCCTTTGAATTAGGTTTATTTTTCTGACCCCACTGGCAATATTTTTTTCTTGTTGTAAACAAAAACTTACTTCATTAATTTATTTATATATGTGTTTATTTATTTCATTAATTTTTCAACTTCCAATCATAAAAATAATCTTGTTTTCCCTTTGAATTAGGTTTATTTTTCTGACCCCACTGGCAAATTTTTTTTTTCTTGTTGTAGATTTTAAGTCTTGATTTCTGAAAAATATATTAAAATTAGGTGAGTTTATGCTTTAAACACACACACACACACACACACACACACACACACACACACACACACACACACACACATACACACACACACATATATATATATATATATATATATATATATATAATATTAAATATTTCTAATTTTATGCATTTTCTTACTGTTCAAAAGTACAAAAAAACTATATAACAAATATCTAAACATTCTTAAATCTAATTTTCTCTAGAAGCAAATGCCTTAAGATATTAATATTGTTTTCTGAAAAAAATCTATTTAAATTGAGTTTACCACAAATGGTGAAACAATGTATAAGTTACTATATGAAGAATAAATTGTTTTTTTTTTTTACTCTAAATATATATATACAAATGCGTTAAGATGTCTGCATCAAAAGAAATTTACAAAAGTGATTTTATATCCATAGAAAGCAAATAAAATGCAAGTAAAGTGTCTGCTTTTAAGGTTTCAAATAAGTTTTTGAAGAATAAAATGTCAAAATTTGGTAGAAATAAATAACATTGTCATTCAGTGTAACACAATATTTATTTAAAAATTCAAGAAACATACTTATTTTGGCTTGTGCATATTAAAATATATAAAATAATAAGGGAGCATATACAATTTTGTGTTTTAAATCAGTAAAAAACTCTTACTGACAAATGGGCAAAACCTAGGATAGTGGCAAATTTTAAAACTGTAGAATTACAACTAATTAGTATTTGAGGTGAAAGAAATTCATAATGTCATAAATTGATTTTTGTTGTAAATATGCCTCACAAGATTGTTACACTGAATGATATTTTAGTGGGTGTCTTCTGTAAATAATGGAAAAATGTATGTTTTTTTTTGTTTGTTTGTTTTTTGCTAAAAAAAACATAAAACAAAAATGCAATTAAATTAAACAGAAAGCAGTATTACACTTGTTGTTTTCATGCTTAAACCCTTTTTCGTCTATGACCCATATATATGACTTATGTATATGTATATCTTAAATTTGAGCATAAATTTCTTAAATTCCTGAAGTCATGGCTTTAAATGCTGCATGCACTGAAAAAAAAAATCTAGTATTTTTGTTTTGTTTTCCAGTACAAATATTAAAACATCCTTAAATCTAAATAGATTTGCTTCAGATGCCATTTGAACGTATGAAGTCTTGTTTTCTAAGAAAGTGGACAAAATGAAGTAAGTCTATGTCTAAAACCAGAACAAACATCTCTCAGTGGGATATGGAAACTTGTTTTCCCTTTGAATTTATCAAATTTTTCAACTTCAAATTCAGTGTTCTTACCGTCCGCTGGTGTTGTGGTTGTAGTTGTAGTTGCTCTCGTAACAGGTTTATCTGTTATCCCAAAGCTAAAGTCTCTTCCGAATACCACACTATCCATAGGTGCTGAAAAAAAGAAAGAAAACACACATATAGTTAGAACACTTATTTTGGTTGACTTTCATTTACTGAGACTGAACTTAGTCTATTATACACATTGTGCTCTAAAGGTTGATACTTGTACTTTCATTCCTTTATCTCGTGTTTATTTTAGCCTTTCCCTATTCTCTTAAATGCTCATCTATTAGACGCACACATGCATATATTTATGCGTTAGTGCATGCACGTGGCCTGTGCGGAGGACGGCTTCCCCTGCGGGTCTGCACTGATGATGATTTGCTCTGACGGGCCTCTTTATTTTTCATGTAGATGGAGCCGAATGGTGTACAGAGGATGCTGCTAGAGTTGCTGCAAATTACAAAAGCTGATCTTGAATCAGTTTTGCTATTTTCTAACAATGGTTGAGGGGATTTTGAAAAGAAACAGCGGCCAAGTAAATGTATTGCATGTGAGATTGTATGCGTTTGAGAATATTGGTAATTGAAGGAACAGTAAAAGACGGACATGCAGGTTTGTGTGTGTTTGTAAGTGTGCGTAAAAGAGAAAGCGTGCCAGAGAAAAACTGACCTGGAGGCTTTACTTAGTTCAGCAGAACATTGTGTTGCATTGAGGTGTGTGTGTGTGTGTGTGTGTGTGTGTGTGTGTGTGTGTTTTCTTTCATAGTGAATAAATGCTGGTGTTGTGAAAGACTGACTGAGTGAGTGAATTTCATGAATGAAGGACTGACAGCACACGCAATGAACACACACAATTGTTAATTATGTAATTATAAGTTTCTATACTGTAATATACATGGTATATGTGTAAAGGGGAGACACTGCAGGCTGTTTTTTTCATGCACCTGTCAAGTTTGAGATTCTAGGCTTTTTAGTTTTTCATGTTTTTTCAGACTAGTGGAAAGAAAACACCCAAAAGACACTGTTAAGTGCTTCTTTTATAGCACTTTATCTATTTGTGTCAATAGATTTCAATTACAATACATATTTTTAAAGGCCATTTTCTCAAAATAAGTTTTTTTTTTCTACACTGAATCGTAAATCTTCATTTTAGTAGCACTTACACACACCAAACTTGAAATTTTTATTCCCGTCTATATTCTGAAGGTTTTTACAGAGGAATTTGTTTATATATAATTAGCTTGATTTTATACAACATTTTATTCCCCCCAAAATGGTAAAATATATATTGTTTTCTGTCTGTTCTAATTTTTTTCTGAATTAAGGAGTGACAAAACAAAATACCCAATATTCCCTCTGTATATTTTTTTTGACTCTAATATGTAAAAAAAAATTAAACAAGAATTTTGAAACTGACTTCATCCAGTGTTTAGATTTTTGTACTAGAAATGTATGCAAATTAGCGCATATTTCATTAAATAATGCCTCATTTGCATATTTAAACCTAACATTTTAGAAAATACAAAAAATGTTTGCAATTATCAGTGTAATCAATCAGCGGGGTAAATAAGGCAATAACTATTAGTAAATTTTTTACCCTATTCACCTGCAGTGTCTTGCGTTAAGTATTTAAATATTGCTGATTTAAAAATACATGACTTCTTATATAATGTAAATAAATAAACTGAATTGTCGTTCAAAAGTTAAAAACAAAAGAAATGTTTCTTTAAGAAGTCTCTTACGTTCGTTAAAGGAGTACAGTAGTACTTCCAGAACAAAAAATTACAGATAATGCCCCTTGTCATTTAAGATGTTCATGTCTTTCTTCCTTCAGTCGTAAAGAAATAGCTTTTTGAGGAAAACAGTTCAGGATTTCTCTCCATATAGTGGACTTCTATGGTGCCTCTGAGTTTGAATTTCCAAAACACAGTTTATATGCAGATTCAAAGGCCTTTAAACGATCCCAGCCGAGGAAGAATGGTCTTATCTAGCGAAACAATCGGTTATTTTATTTAAAAAATTACAATTTATATACTTTTTAATCTCAAATGCTCATCTTGTCTAGCTCTGCTTGAACTCAGTGTATTCTGGTTCATGAAAGTTAGGGTATGTCGAAAAACTCTCATCTCATTTTCTCCTCCAACTTTTTTTTTTTGAAAATAACTGAACGTTTCACTAAATAAGACCCTTCTTGCTCAGCTTTAGAGCCCTTTGAAGCTGCATTTAAACTGCATTTTGGAAGTTCAAACTCAGGGCACCATAGAAGTCCATTATATGGAGAGAAATCCTGGAATGTTTTTCTCAAAAAACAATTTCTTTACAACTAAAGAAAGACATGGACATCTTGAATGACAAGGGGTTGAGTGCATTATCTGTAAATGTTTGTTCTGGAAGTGAACTACTCCTTTAAGGCTGCATTTATTTGATGAAAAATTCAGGGGGGAAAAAACATAATATTGTAAAATATGATTACATTTGACAATATATTCAGGCACAAAGGGATTGTTTTAAATTGCAATTTATTACTGTAATCAAAGCTGAATTTTCAGCATCATTAATCCAGACTTCAGTGTCACATGATTCTTCAGAAATCATTTTAATATTGCTATTTTTTTTAATGTTGGAAAGCGTTTTGACTGCTTAATTTTATTTTGGAATGTGATTTTTTTTTTTTTGCAGGATTCTTTAATTAAAGGTAAAAAAGACATTTATGCAAAACAGAAATCTTTTTTTTAGCAATATACACTGACCTAAAATTTTAAACAGCAGTGTGTGTAATTACAAAATAGCTATACCTTATATTTTTAAAAGTGCACTTTATATTACACTATATTTAACCTAATAAACAAATATTTCTACTACAGTACAGTATATTACCTAAATCTGCATCTTTGGGTTGTTTTTGTGTATTTGTTTTATACTTTATTAGTGTGATCATTGGAAAATTATGTGAATGTATTGTAGCAGCATGTTGTATAGACTCCAGGAAGACTAGCTGTTTTTAACAGCTAATGGAGATCTAAATAAATGAAGTGAAATGAAATCTGCATCTTTGTTTTGAAGTAGGTTTTTGAGGTGAAATGCGAATATGTTTTTGTGAAATACAGCTGTGAATGCAATTCAGTTTATTTTAATTTATATGGGCCATTCTACAGAAATGCTCCGAAGTTTATGGAAGTCTGTTTCCGCCACTGAATAAAAAATAAAAAAGGTAATTGCGACTTTTTATCTCACAATTCTGACTTTTTTCTTGCTATTTCGAGTATACATCTCACAATTCTGCCTTTTTTATCTCAGAAATTGTAAGATATAAAGTCAAAATTGGTAGATATAAACTTACAATTGTGAGAAATAAAGACTTTTTTTCCCCTGCAATTGCGACTTTGTATCTCGCAATTCTGACTCTTTTTTTCTCAAAATTGCCTAATATGATCATTTTGAAGTGATCGTTTTCTAAGATTGTAATATATGTCATGTTTCTCTTACGTGCGCAGATGACTCCAGCGTCTTCGTAATGGCCGCAGTTATGCTGTCCCCAGCCCAGATTGAAGCAGTCGGACAGCTTTTGCTCACTGCCGCCGCAGTCGACATTATCCAGCAGTATGGGACCCGAACCGTAACCGAAGTAAGCTAGAGGTTTGACTGCAAGAGGCGGCCCGCATCCCATCTGCCTGCAGACCACCTGAGCATTGTCCATGTCCCAGTCATCATCACACACCGTTCCCCAGATGGTGAAGTAGAGGACTTCCACTCGGCCCTGACAGGAGTCTGCGCCGTTCACCAAACGGATGCTCGGCTTCTCTGAAAGAGCAATGGATGATGAGGGTTAGAGACCACATACACCAATGTTCAAACGTTTGAGCACTGAAAAGCCTTGTTTCCAGCCAAAATATCTAACAATTCTTAAATCAAGAAGGATTTTCTAGACGAGTAGAAATTATGTTCTTGTTTTCCAGAAAAGAAGTGCATTTTTGCTTAGAACAAGCCAAATAATCTGCCAATGGGGTAAGCAAAAAAATCTTATTTCAAACAGAAAACAAGATTATTTTCCTTACCCCATTATTAGCTTGTTTCAAACAAAAACACACTTGTTTTTTTCTGAAAAGTTTTACTCGTCTAGAAAACCCTTCTTGTTTTGAGAGTTTAAGAGTTTAAGACAAAAATCTTTTCTGCTCACCAAAGCTGCATTTCTTTTAGCATAAACAGTAAAAACAGTAATTTTATTTGCTGATTTGCTGCTCAAGAAGCAATTTATGATTATTTTCAATGTTGAAAACAGTCGTGCTGCTTCATATTTTTGTGGAAACTGTGATGCATTTTATTTTTCAGGATTTGATGAATAGAAAGTAAAAAAACAAAACAGGATTAGAAATATTAGAAATCTTTTGCATTATAAATGTTTTTACTGTCACTTTTGATCAATTTATTCTATCCACCCATCAAATATATATATATATATATATATAAATAATTAAAATAAAATAAATAATATCTAAGGATCAATGGATGATCGATATAAATAAATAAATACTTATGTATTTAATGTAATTTAATGTAATGATGTATAGGAAGATTATTGTCTATATATTTAAAAACATAAATGCATTATTTAAGATATATAGATTTTTTTTTTTTCATTTTAATAATTTTTAAATTTTTATTAAGCTTTTTTAATGAGTTAGGCGGATGGTGATTTTATTTAGCAATTTGTTTCATTATTTTTGCAATTTAATTCAGCAATTTTTTTCATTATTTTGTTTTTATTAGGCCTTTTTCATTATTTTTGCAATTTTATTTAGCAATTTTACATTATTTTGCCATTTAATTTTTTTTTTTTTACTGAAAATTCACATACATACAGTGTCTGAATATCTGAGACAAACTGAAAATCAGTTGTTTTTTATGTGAAAAATAAAGTTTAAAATAAAGCATCTGCTAAATTAATAAATGTAAATGTAAACATAAAAACAAAACAAAAATATATAAATTTTTAATCATTCAAATGTAATTATTCAAGCTATTAGGCTAATCATATACTAATAATGGGGGATAAGGGCTAATTAAAATGGCAAAAATAATGAAAAAGCTTAAACTTGCAAAAATAATGACATAAAGCTAAATACAATTGAAAAATGGAAAAAAGGCCAATAAAATGTAAAAAAAAAAGCAAAATAAAAAAGTCAGTAGTGCTTTCAAACAGACCATTATGCTGCTTGATATTGCAAATTTGTTATCATATAACATAAATTATAATAATAACTATAACCTTAATTAATAATTATATAATCGCATTATTAATTAATTAACTATAATCTATCTATAAGTATTGATTCATTAGTCACTATAGGTAAAAATATGTTTAAAAAAGCTACAGAAATTTTTTTTACTTTATTCCTATTTTTTTATTTTGTCATTTTTATTTTGCCATTTTTTGTGCAATTTTACATTATTTTGCTATTTTATTTCGCCCTTTTTTCAATATCTTTGCCATTTTAATTCATGTTTCATGTTTCTGTTGGGTTTTTTTAGCATTTTTTTTATCAGAGATTTTAATCACTTAATTTAGACAGTATTAAACTCATGTTTATAATTTTTTGCTATCTACCTATTTAAATAAATAAATACATAATTTATTTACTATAGATATAGATAATGGCAAAGATGCTGAGATTGTGATTGGATGCTTTGAGATATTCATGTGTCTTTAGTACCTTTTGTGGTCGAGGATGTTGTGACAATCGTGGTTACTGTTTCACGTGTAACTGCTGCTGGCGTTTCTGTCACTAAAGAAAACAAAGAAAAATGTCAGGATAGATGGAGGAAAACAGACTTAGTGATGTTTTGAGAGAACGCCATCTACTGGAGTTTTAAGGGCTTTATTATGCAGAATGGTCTGTTCTCCACGGTTCAAAAAGGCTGGCCAGGCACAGCAGTTAATAACAATGAATTGGCTATTAATTCAACCGTGCATTATTGAAAATAGCAGGTGAAGTTACAGGCCCTACGAACAGTATAGGCAGCGTTTATACCTGCTGTGCTTTCAGGAACTAAGAACTCTCTGCCTATAGTCTCTGTGTTGATAACTGGGACCATGGTGGAACTGGCACCTGAAATATAAGAGAGAGACAGAGCTGCAGTCAAAGCAATACAGTATTACTGAAAATTCACATACAGTCGGAGATCTGAATCTCAAAGATCTGTAGCTGGGCGATATGACGATATATATCGTGGGGACGATAGAAAAGTGTCTATCGTCCTATTTCTCTTCTATCGTTTTCTATCGTTTCTAACCTAATTTTATCAATTACTAAAGAAAATATAGAATTAGCCTAAATAGGCTATGACAAATATATGATAATGTCTTGTTGCTATGCAATGCATACTCTACTCTATAAGTGATAATCAAGAATAAAAATGAACTCTTTCACAAAGAAAACTCCGTCTTGTGGGACGTGACGCTTTTACGTTGTTGCGACATGCTTTAACTCGTGAGTGCTTAGCCTAAAGATGGAGACGCAAGAGGTTGAAGATGAATGCCCGGAGTCGCAACAAACTGAAACTGCCACGCAGGCAGCAGCCAAGAAGTACTTTTGCCGAAAACGTGGGGGTACGTCAGTGATTTGGTTGCATTTTGGCTTCAAGAGCTCCGACACGGAGCAGAAGACAGACATGTGCAAACTCTGCCAAAAGACTGTTTCCGCGCCCGACGCTGACGCCTCACATACTTCGTCTGCAGTTCCTATGCGTTGCGTATTTTTTTTCCGCACCCATGTTAACGGATTAGAGCGTTCACACTGCACGCGGTTGCTGTCCGGTAGTGCGTTCCAGAAGCGGTGCGTTTGCAGCAGTGGAGCGGTCGTCTCGGCACTGAGTCTATTTTTGCTGAGCTGCATTGCGTTGCATGCGCTGAATGAAAGTGACAGCGCATTGTTCGCTGTAAAAATGAACATGGATTGACACGGAAATGTACCATAAATTCATATAAATGCAGTCTACTGTGTTTCACCGTCAACACGTGGCTTTTTGGCTAGGTTTAAAATAGTGCAGTTTTAAATAAACAAGGCAACATAATAGATGCACTTGTCCAGGTAGAAAAGTTCTTTAAAATATGGTTTTTAATAAAGATTTAATGCGAAAGAAAGGCACAGAGAGCCGACTGTTTTCTGTCTGTGGTAAGTTTTAATTTAAAATATTTGTGATAGCCCAAATTCAATATGAAAAGGAAGCTATAGCCTATAACCTATGCTGTGTTTTAAATGTGTTGCAACTTGCTTGAGCAAATATACAAATCTAGAAGTCAAGTGCATTGAATAATAGCCTACATTGTTTATAATATGTTGAGTTTTAAACGTGAATATGTCTAGTATTATTGTATTAGTGTACTGTGATAAAAGTATCCCAATGCTGAAAAAGCACGTTTGGATTTGAAATTAAAATAACGGATAAATGGTGTGTTTGTGGTAAACACCCGCGGATCAGGAACGGACTGCAAATGCGTCCTGTGCGAAAGCAAAACGAGTTTGCAGACGGAGTATGTGTGAAACAGACTTTGATACTTTATTTTGGTTTGCAAACTTTGCACTACAAGGTTGAAAAATGCTTTGTTTATTTTTTTATAATTGAGTGCTTTTCTGCTCAGAAACTTGAAATGGCTGTGCACTTTAATAAAAAAAAAAAGTTTATTTTGATAATACTATTTAATTATGATGTGGATAAAAAAAATGTGAAGACTACTGTAGCTCTCCACCACATCTGTTGTCATTTGATATTTATATTGCTGCACTAAAATGTATTTTTTTCTAATTTGTGACAGTTCAATTAAATGTCACTTCAAATAACGAATAAAAATAAAGTTGCAAAAAAAATTATGCAATGATATTTTTGTCAAACTTTTCAGAGAATAACTGAAAACGTACTTTATTTTGGTATATCGTGATATATATCGTTATCGTGATATAAAAATAATCCATATCGTGATACATGATTTTTCCATATCGCCCAGCACTACTGAGATCAAACTCAAAATCTGTAGTTTTTTATAATGTAAAGTTTTAAATAAAAAGTTTTAAATAAAAAGCAATATATATACATTTTTAATCATTTAAATGTAATTATTTAAGCTATTATGCTAACCATATAAAAATGGGGGAGAAAAAGCAAAATAAAATTGCAAAAATAAAGAAAAAATAATGAAAAAAATGTAAAATAAAAACTTTTCACTAGTGTTTTCAAACAGCCCATTACGTTGCTTGAAGTTTGTTATCATATGATATAAATTATATATTTATCTAATAAAAATGCTAAAATAATTATGGGGAAAATGCCAAATAAAATAGCAAAAATATTGAAAAAAGATTAAAGCAAAACAGCAAAATAATGAAAACATTTCAAAATAAAATAGCAAAAATAATGGAGAAAAAAGGCCAAATAAAATAGCAAAATAATAAAAAAAAAAGCAAAATAAAATTACAAAAATAATGAAAAAATGTAAACAAAAATGGCAAAAAATATTTTAAAAAGCCAAATAAAATTAAATCTATAACATTATCTAATAAAAATGCTAAAATAATTCAAGGGAAAAATGCAAAAATAATGAAAAAAAAAAGAAATGGCCAAATAAAATGGCAAAATAATAGAAAAAAGCTAAACAAAAATTGCAAAAATATATAAAAAAAATGTCAACACAAAATAGCTACATAATGAAAACATTGCTAAATAAAACAGCAAAAATAATGAAAAATGGCAAATAAAAAAAAAATTATATAGCTATCTATCCATCCATCCATAATCTATCTGTTTAATAAAATGCTAAAATAATTAATGAAAACATTGCAAAATAAAATAGCTAAAACATAGGGGAAAAAGGTCAAAGCAAAACAGCAAAATAAAACAAAAAATCATGAAGAAAGGGCAAATAAAATGGCAAAAATTATCTATCTATTTAATAAAATGCTAAAAGACTTAATGGGAAAAATGCCTAACAAAATAGCAAAAATATTGAAAAAAGGTCTAAATAAAATGGCTAAATAAAAAAAAGGCTAAAGTTGCAAAAAAAATCAAAAACTTTAATAAAATGGGAAATTATTACAATGTAAAAAATAAATAAAATAACAAAAAAAGGCCAAATAAAAGCATTTTTTCTTTACCTATTTTTACCTAAAGTGACTAATAAATCAGAAATCTTGCACATTCACAGAAAATAGCTCAATTCTGTGTTTGCAAAATAAGGCAGATACCTGAAAGAGAAGGAAACCCACCTGAGCAGATGACGCCCGCGTCCTCGTGATGGCCACAGTTGTTAACTCCCCAGCCGAGGCTGTAACAGGCGGCCAGGTTGCCCTCGTGCCCGTTACAGTTGACGTTATCCAGCAAAATCAGTCCCGTGCCGTAGCCGAAGTAAGCGTTTGTAGGTGCGCCTACAGCATGTCCGCAGCCGATTTGTTGACACACGACTGTGGCATCCTCCACGCTCCAATCATCATCACACACTGTTCCCCAGCTGCCCTGATAGTAGATCTCAACCCGGCCCTGACAGCGGTCCGACGTCCCCCCCAAACGTACAGCTCCGTCTCCTACAGCCAACATATGCAAGACATGCTTTTAGGAATTATGACAAAATGAAGTAAGTAAATAAGTAAAAACAGACCTGCATTTGCTTAATAAATTATTAATCAGACAACAGAAGGCATGGAGTAGATTGTGTTACAGGTTTTTCAGCAAAGTTTTGATC